>NW_024081205.1:106303-168609 GCF_003009895.1 Hyaena hyaena
TATGTAAAAACTAATTTGACAATAAACTATTTGTAAAAAATAAAATAAAATAAAATAAAATAAAATAAAATAAAATAACACTGCAGCAAGGTGAAAAAAAAAAAAATAAATAAAGTCAATATTCAGGATCAGTTTCTGAATGAGAACCTGACTCACAGCAAGCTCTGGAGCTGCTCCTCCATTCTAAAAATATCTGCCACAGGGCACCTTATTCATTCTGAACTAAACAAGAATTTCAAACCTATGTTCTAATTCTTACTTGGTGCAACCATGACATCAACAGAGCAGGCAGTGGCACAAATAATTTTGCTGCGATAATTTGGCTACAAGTTATATCTACCTTGAAATTCTTCCTGAAAGTATTAAAATCCTAATGAAATAAATTTTGGGTTGATCACAAACCCCCCCCCAGTCTCTAGCAGTGTTTTTCTTTTTAAGATAACTGAGGACAGTTCCGGGAAGGCAGTGATCAGTTTAGGCCACCACAAAACCTGGCACACAATGGCATTCTATATACGTTTGTTACTTGGTTCACAGAAATTCTGTATGATCTCTGGGTTTCCAAAGGCAAGATGTCCCAACACTGGGGTCACAATGAAATAAACTTCTCCAAAACTTCTTTCTTTGGGGTCTTTTTTTCAGGTCTTTTAACACTAATTCTTTAACACAGCCCCAAATTAAAACCGAAATTATGCAATGACTTCAAGCTGGATAGGACAAAAAATTATTAAATAAAGAGATCAAAGAGCACTACTCTGAGAAAATTAAGTCCACTATTTTGGTTTCTTGATGGAAAAGCACTAGGACAGGGAAGAAAAAGGTTATCAAGAATTAGATTTCTGGACTTCCTCCACACACCTTGGAAGGAATTCATCATCGGTATTTATTTAAATTCAATTCTCCCAGAAGAAACTGCTCATGTTTCAAATGAAGCTTTTAGAAATAACCAAGGGGGGAAAATCCCATATAATAAACACTAGTGGATTAAATCTGAAGGAGAAAAGAGACAACTTCTGATAAGCCTATTTATTTCAGGAGGACAACTTTATCTCCTTAAACTTTCCCCCATATACATCCTTCAAAAATTTTCTACAAATTAAGCAGATATAAACTGGTTACAACATACATATAGGTAGCTGCTTCAGAAATCAATTTAATGTGAAATCTCAGTAACTTCTGCTTCATTTCCTTCTCATAAGCACCTATTTTGGGAAGTTAGAAGACTGAGGTACCCTGGGCATGAGGCATATGGCAATGAGTGTGGATGAGCACCAGTCAACCACATATAAGGAACTGAAAAGAACCTGCATTTTCTTAGGCCTGTGGGGAAGAAAGAAACAATGACAGAGAGAGGGACTGAACACTAAGAGAAAAAGAAAACAGAACTAAAGAGCAAAAAGTGATTATGTTCCCAAGATAACAAATGGACAAATAATTCAAAAGAGGAAATAACAGGAAAACCATCTCCTAGACAAAAAGAAAAACCCCTTTCCTTAGTTTCTCAAGAGCTGCTTAAGGAAAGGCATCCCTGCTAGCTTCTAATGAGTCTAACAAATCTATTCCTCTGTTCTTCACCAGTTCCACTCAATGTTTTTTGTTCTGAAAGTTTATTTTTGGGGGTGGGGGGGGAGAGAGAAACCCTAGCAGACTCTGCAATACAGAGCCCAACGCAGGGCTCTAACTCTTGAACCTGAGATTCTATTAAGATCATGACCTGAGCCAAAATCAAGTGCGGGAAGCTTAACCAGGTGCCCTTCCACTCAGTTTTCACAATGTGAGTGCCCCAGAAGTCTAAGCCAACAAAGATTCCGCAGTAAAAAAATAATAATTTTAGAGAGAGAGGGAGTACACAAGCAGGAGAGAGGGGCAGAAGGAGACAGAGAGACAGAGGGTGGATCTTAAGCAGGCTCCATGCTCAGCACAGAGCCTGACACAGGGCTCTGACGTGGAGTTCCACTGAGGAATCAACTCAGGGTCCTGGGATGGAGACCTGAGCTGAAACTGAGAGTTGGATGCTCAACCAACTGAGCCACCCAGGCACCCCATAAAATTTTAAATGCTCCTTATCCAACTAAAATTTGCTGCTAAATGAAAGAAAAGGGAACTTTACTGTTTTGTAAAGAGGTAATAGAAACAGTGGTATTTACTTACTAAACAGGAAACTGCCTCTGTCTCAAACCAATGCAAACAGACATTCCTTATACAAGTAGCAATTCTGTTTGTGAGAAATGAAAATGTAAATTATACTTTTGTTCTAAGTAGAAAGCCTTCCTTACAATATAACGGAGAGGTGAGGTAAAAGCCAGAAGAATCTGTTTTAATTTTTAAAAGTATGAGAGGAAATATGGACTGCTATGTCTTAACAAACTTTGTAGAATCCACTAATTCTTTAAATTACATGTAACTTTAATTTTAAAAACTATTTAAAAAATGTTTACTTTGAGAGAGCAAAAGTATATGTGCAAGCAAGTGAATGGGGAGAGGGACAGAGAAGGAGAGGGAAACTCACAGAGGCTCTGTGCTGACATCAGAAAGCCCAATGTGGGGCTCAAATCCATGAACCATGAGATCATGACCCGAGCTGAAATCAAGAGTTGGACACTTAACTGACTGAGCCACCCAGGCATGCCTAAAAAATACTTTAAAAAATTAAAACTAAATTATAAAATTAAAGCTGGTAAAAAGAATTTTGAGGGGCACCTGGGTGGCTTAGTCGGTTGAGCGTCCGACCTTCGCTTGGGTCATGATCTCACGGTTCGTGGGTTCGAGCCCCACGTCGGGCTCTGTGCTGACTGCCAGCTCAGAGCCTGGAGCCTGTTTCAGCCTATGACTCCCTCTCTCTCTGACCCTCCCCAGCTCACGCTGTCTCTCTCTCTCTCCTAGAAATAAATAAAAAACATTAAAAAAAAAAAATTAAAAAAAAAAAAAGAATTTTGAAACTTGTTAAAGATATCTTGTTACTAAAACTATGCTGAGTTTATTCTGATGAATCTCAAAAACTACTACTGGTAATTATTGGTAAGGATGAAGATTTACTACACTTCCTGTTAAGGCCTGATCTTGACTTAGAATCTCTGCATATTTTTCACTTAAACTACATGGCATATTTAACACCATTTAAACTTAGTTTAACTATATTCTGTGTATGGGGTATTTAGGAGGTGATTTCAGAGTTGGCAATTAGTGGACACGGAAGTGAGGGAGGGAAGAATGAAGGATGATGGCTGCTCTAGTTTCTGCGTTGGGGACAAAGTAGATGGTGGTAGCTTCACTGAGAAGAGAAATCCAAGCCCAGTAGGCATGAAGTAGCAGATACTGAGCTCAGTTCCAGAGATGCTGAGAGTGAGGAGCCCAAGGATTCCCCACAGATATAGTTGAAAGTTATGTTTCTAGAGCTTAGGAAAAAGGTTTAGGCCTATGATAGAGATATGGGAATTACGACATTTAGGTGAGAATGAAATTACCTCAGCCAAGTAAGAATAGAATCATGACATTTAACCACCTGATTATAAAGAGGTGACTGAGAAAGAAGAGACTGACAGAAAAGCCATAGAGCAATGTTTTTTTAAAGTTTTAATTATAATTCCAGTTAGTTGCCATACAGTGTTAAATTAGTTCCAGGTGTGCAATATAGTGATTCAACAAGTCTATATACATCACTCAGTGCTCATAAGGTCAAGTGTACTCCTTAATCACCTATTTCACCTGTCCCCCCAACCCCTTCCCCTCTGGTAACCATCAGTTCGTTCGCTATGGTTAAGAGTCTGTTTCTTGGTTTGCCCCCCTCTCTCTCCCTTTTTTTTTTTAACCCTTTGCTTGTTTCTTAAATTCCACCTATGAGTGAAGTCATGTGATATGTCTCTGTGACTGACTTATTTCGCTTAGCATTATATTCTCTAGCTCCATCCATGTCATTGCAAATGGCAAGATCTTATTCCCTTTTTTATGGCTGAGTAATATTCCATTTTACACACACATGCACATACCACCTCTTCTTTATCCATTTATCAATCGATGGACACTGGGCTGCTTCTATAATTTAGCTATTGTAAATAATGCTGCATTAAACACAGGGGTGCATGTTTCCCTTTGAATTAGTGTTTTTGTAATTTTTGGGTAAATATCCAGTAGTACCATTATTGGGTCATAGGGCAGATCTATGTTTAACTTTTTGAGGAACCTCCATACTATTTTCCACAGTGGCTGCACTAGTTTGCATTCCCACCAACAGTTCAAGAGGGTTCCTTTTTGTCTCCAAATCTTTGCCAATACCTACTGTTTCTTGTGTTTTTTATTTTAGCAATTCTGATAGATGTGAGAGGATATCTCATTGTAGATTTGATTTGTATTTCCCTGATGATGTTGTTGAGCATTGTTTCATGTGTCTGCTGCTCATTTTTAAACTGGATTGTTTGTTCTTTGGGTATTGAGTTGTAGAAGTTCTTTATATATTTTGGATACTAATCCTTTATCAGGTATGTCATTTGCAAATATCTTCTCCTATTCTGTAGGTTGCCTTTTAGTTTTGTTGGTTGTTTCCTTCACTATACAAAAGCTTTTTATTTTGATGTAGTCTCAATCGTTTATTTTGCTTTGGTTTCCCTTGCCTCAGGAGACATATCTATAAAAAGTTGTTACAGCCAATGTCAAAAGGTTACTAACTCCACAGAGAAATGTTTTAAGAAGGGAGTGGTCAAATATTCACGACTCCATTTATATAAAATGTCCAAAATTGGAAATTTAGAGACAAAAAGTAGATTATAATACAGTGTAGGTGTGGGAATTAATGGTGATTAACTACACCATTAATACACCAAATGAGCATGAGGGCTCCCTCTGAGGTATGGGGGTAAAAATATTCTAAAACTGATTTATGGTGATGGTTACATTATTCAGTAAAGCTATTAAAAATCATTGTAAACTTGAAATGAGTGGTTATGTTAAATATCCTTCAATAAAGCTGTTTTGAAAAAAGATAAGGTTGAGTGTTACATGTTCTACACTGTGATACAGATATTATTTCTAGTGTAAGAAAATGTGTGGTGAGATTTATAATAATCAAAATTTACAGGCTCCACACCAAGCAAGTTGGAAACCCCTCCCACAGATACCTAAGCATGTATTCTAATTTTTCAAAAAGAGAGAGAGAGATTTTATTTATTAAAGTTCATGGTAGCCCTGAAAGGTCAGAAAGTAAAATCTGGTACACATATACATAAAGCAAAGGTATTATGTAATAAGTAGATAGCGTTTAATTTAAAAAGGCCCAAAATGGAGTCACTTGTGCTAACTCAAGACTTAATACCTAACCTAACTGCAGTTTCAATTTCTCTCAGGAATGTAAATTTAAATCATTCAAACTGGAATTTCCTAGTCAGTACTAGTGAGGTATTCTGTCTGAGAGATTGCTCCTGGTTCCAAAAGAAAGATATGAAGAACTTTGGTCCTTTCTTGTCCCTGCCCCATTCTGCCTATACAAGTCTCCTGTTTTGTACAGCTCAGAGCTCCTTGCTATTTGCTACATCTGAAGCCATCTGGTTCATCACTGAGTAAAGCTAATGCAACCTTTATATTTACTCAATTTAACAGTGACCAATTCCCAATCAGGTACATTTGAAAATATAAAGGGAAATTTTGTTTATCACACTGACTTGGGGGTAACACTGGCATTTAGAAGGCAATGTTTAAACTACCATTTACTGTTTTAAAAAATTATAAATCAGGGGAGTTGGGGTGGCTCAGTCAGTTAAGCGTCCAACTTCAGCTCAGGTCATGATCTCACGGTCTGTGAGTTCAAGTCCCATGGTCCATGAATTCAAGCCCCACATTGGGCTTGGTGCTGACAGCTTAGAGCCTGGATCCTGTTTCAGATTCTGTGTCTCGCTCTCCCTCTGCTCGTGCCTCTGTTTCTCTCTCTCAAAAGTAAATAAACAATTTTTTTTTAGTATACTAATAATAGGGGCGCCTGGGTGGCTCAGTCGGTTAAGAGTCTGACTTCGGCTCGGGTCATGATCTCGCAGTTTGTGGGTTCAAGCCCCTCATCAGGCTCTGTGCTGACAGCTCAGAGCCTGGAGCCTCTCTTCAGATTCTGTGTCTCCCTCTCTCTCTGACCCTCCCCCGCTTGTGCTGTCTATCTCTCAAAAATAAATAAAACATTAAAAAAATTAAAATAAATAAAATACTAATAATAAATCAGGAATACATACTGATATTCACTTACACTTAATAAAAAAGCTTAATGTTATTAGGCCAAACAGCTGTAAGAAAGCATTTATCTTTTTATATAAATACAAAATTATAAAAGGAGCTTAGTATGCAAATGTCCTTCAATGCACAGGATAGTACTTGATAGTGAGGAATAGTCCCTCCTAAATGCCAAAAGCATTCTTCCTGAAAAAACACCAATTTGAACCATGTTCCTATCAGCATCTCAAAAGGTAAAGTACCTATAGGCTCTTATTCTAAAATATTTAAATATAACACATCTGCATTACCAACAAAATATTCCAAAACAGGGGTGCCTATATGGCTTAGTCTGTTGAGCATTCAACTCTTGATTTTGGCTCAGATCATGATCCCAGGGTCGTGGGATGGAGCCCTGTTTCAGGCTCCCTGCTGAGCATGGAGCCTACTTAAGATTCTCCCTCTCTCTCCCTGTCTCTCCCTCTCTCTCCCTCTCTTCACCCCCACCCTGCTCTCTCTCTCTAAAATTTAAAATATATGTGTGTGTGTATTCCACTGTATGCAAAGCAAAAACATAATTCCTCCAAATTTTGTTTGAAAGATCACACATGACTACCAGATGCTCAATTTCTAGAAACATCAAATATTTAAAGAGATATTTAATTTTTCAGTTATTTGTCACTTGGTTGGAAACAGGCTTATTAATTCCCTCTGAGCTTTAGAAATTTTTTTGACAGACCAAGCAATAACACTTATAAGCACTTTTCTGTAATGCTGAAATGTAGTATTTTCCTTGAGCCTTTAGATAGTGTAGGGACGTCTGGGTGGCTCAGTCAGTTAAGTGCCCAATTCTTGATTTCTGCTTAGGTCATAATCTCAAAGTTCGTGAGACAGAGCCCCAAGTCAGGCTCCGTGCTGACTGTGTAGAGCTTGCTTGGGATTCTCCCTGTTCTCTCTCTGTTCATGCTCTCTGTCTCAAAATAAATAAATAAAAACATAAAAAAATATTAGAAGGTGTAATTTCATCAGCTGCCTCAGGATACGAGTATAGTATATATCTCTAGTAAAGCATTAAACTGTATTATAAAGTGTTTCTATGTTCTCAGAGGGTGAAATTTTGTCTGTTTCACTTTTTTATACACAATGCCTAGTATAGCTAGCACACAAGTGCTTTTACCTGTTTTAAGAATAACTGAACAAAGGTACTGAAAACTAGTAAACTACATGATAAAGAAAAACTTATCTGTGTCTTTATTTTCAGAATTAGCCAATTTTATACTGGAAAGCCTTAACAGTAATTTTTTAAGATTGAGAAACATTTGGATAAAGGTCACAATGAACTAAATGACAGCTCTAGCACAAAAAAAAGAACAGAAAGAGGACACTTATTTGGAAAACACAATACACCTATTCTAACAAAGGACAAAATACACAGAAGTGAGGGGAAAGCAATTGGTCCCTTCTGTCTGTAATGTTCTAAACTCTTTCCATCACATAGAACTACATATTTCAGGCCATCTTCCAACACTTAATCTCACACCTAGGACCAATATTTGCAAATTATTTTCCTTCGGATATCTGATTAGGGGAGGAGATAGGTAGGAGAGGAAGAGATTAGTATTCAGAGAAGACACAGTACTGGAGTACTAGCACCACAAAGGGTACTAAATTGATTGTATTAATTGTGTTCTAAAAAAGTATATACTTTCCTTTCTTGCAATAGTCATTCAAAAGCTTTTTTCTGAAGATGAGTGAGAGATTCCACAAAATTTTGAGTATGTGTTTTTATAATGTGGCCAAACGTTAAAGCTGGTGGGAAAAAGAGCTGTAAGACTCAACTGATAGTATACCGTGATGTCCTGGAATCTTAATATATCTTGGCCAATACGCTGACTTAAAAAGAAAGGCACATGGGAGGCAGTGGCTTTGCTTCATGCCAGGCAGTGTCTCCACAGGGTGTGGGTTTCCTAGCGCAACAGCAGTCACACCATATGGTGCTACTTTCACTGGCATGGGTAGGACAGAAACTGCCAAAAATTCAATGTGCTATTTTGGGCCATGAAACGTGATAAATCCCAAATTTAAAACATTAAGAATTTTTAAACTAAAAAAGATCTTTTCTTTTA
This sequence comes from Hyaena hyaena, assembly GCF_003009895.1. Lineage (NCBI taxonomy): Eukaryota > Metazoa > Chordata > Mammalia > Carnivora > Hyaenidae > Hyaena > Hyaena hyaena. Next base: position 114,613 of record NW_024081205.1, read on the forward strand.
AGATTTCAAATATTGGACTTTTGTAATTCAAGGCTCAACAGTGTAACAGCTCTCGGTCTTTGAAATAAGACAAAGATGCAAATAAAAGTCAAGAGTTGGAAATACACTTGGCAGCTATTCTCTGAAAATAATTTTTTAAGGATTAAAATAAAAACTCTATGTTTATCCTACAAATATAAAGGTGCAATGTATAAAACAGCTTTTGAAATATTACAGTTTGAAAACATCAAACGAAGGCAGTAGATGGGAGAAGGTCAAAGATGGCTCATCAATAGGAGAGATTCTATATTTCTCTCTAGCCACTTCTGTAAGTTTTAGCACAGTAAGATAACTCCAAGTACTCAAATGAGCTGAACTAATGTTTAAAGTCAGAGCAAGCCTGGAACTATTCATGTTGAATCCAACAAACTACTTAACCCTTACAAGTGCAGCCCTAGATTGGAGTAAACAGGTCCGGGATTCTAAAAGCAACAGCTTCAAATGTTATATTAAAGGCTGGTAATATTAATTTCAGAAAAGCAATTTTTGAGCTTCCACACTTGTTTCAATGCTAGCCTTTTCCCCAAGACTGCTCCTTTTTCCTGAATTAGGTTAATTATAAGTAATAAAAACAGCTTTTAGTTTGCCATGAAATAAAATGGGTTTTATGAACTGCTTTACATAAGGCAAGAAAATTTTAAGATAAGGACTTGGTTGAATATAAAATTACAAGTGAGGGGTGTCTTGGTAGCTCAGTGGGTTAAGCGTCTGACTTCAGCTTAGGTCATGATCTCACAGCTCATGGGATTCTAGCCCTGCATTGGAGCTATGTGTTGACAGCTCAAAGCCTAGAACCTGCTTTGGATTCTGTGTCTCCCTCTTCCTTTGCCCCTCCCCCACTAGTGCTCTGTCTCCCTCTCTCTATCAAAAATAAACATTAAAATTTTTTAAAAATAATAAAATTACAAGTGAAAATTCCATTTTCCTGCCCACCCAATACCTTGCACAAATTATCTACAGTAAGGTGAACTGTACATACAAATAATATTCATCTAAAGAGGGCTATGGTTCAGCCAACCCAAATATGTAAAATAAGTCACACAAGCTACCTAGGTTCTCAAAGTGCAGCAATATCAGCATCTACAAATTCTAAAGACCACTATCCTTAGACTTACTAAATCTGTGATCTAACTTTAAGGCTTCCAGGCCATTCAACGGATGCTCGAGTTTAAAAACCACTGAAGGCTTGGGCTTTTGATGTAAGAAAAATAAAATATGCCAAATACAGATCATTACTGCTAAAAAGTAATTTAACAACTTTTTTTTCTGCTACACTTGCTGTTATAATTTCCTAAGAATATCAATGCCTAGAAGTCATATATCAATCAGAGACTGATGACAGGAAGAAATAAGAAATTCCTTTAAGTGCTGTATCTTATTAAAATTTTATTTTTAAGTAATCTCTACACCCAAAGTGGGGCTCAAATTCACAACCCTCAGATCAAGAGGCGCATACTCCACCTACTGAGCCAGCCAGGCACCCTCCCTTTTCTTTAAATAAAAGAAAATATCAACCTTATTTTTTTTTAACTTGTTTAATGTTTATTCACTCCTGAGAGGCAGAGAGAGACAGAGCATAAGCAGGGAGGGGGAGAAAGGGAGACACAGAATCTGAAGCAGGCTCCAGGCTCTGATCTGTCAGCACAGAGCCTGACACAGGGCTGGAACTCACAAACTGTGAAATCATGAGCTGTACTGAAGTTGGATACTTAACTGACTGAGCCATCCAGGCACCCTGAAAATATCAACTTTAAAGTGTAGTTGGTTTTCTATTCCTGAAATCATTATTACACTATATGTTAAAGAACTTGTATTTAAATAAAATTGAAAAACTGAAAAAACAAACAAACAAACAAAATGTAGTAGGGGGCATTTGGGTGGCTCAGTCGGTAAGTGTCCTACTTTGGCTAAGGTCACAATCTCACAGTTCGTGAGTTCAAGCCCCATGTCTTGAACATGCTTCAGATTCTGTGTCTCCCTCTCTCTCTCCCCCTCTCCTGCTCACACTCTTTCTCTCTAAAAAATAAACATTTAAAAATATTTTAAAAAGATAAAGTGCAGTTGGTTTTGTGTGCAAGTATGTTTGTTGGGGGTAGGGGGGTTGCCTTTAAGTGTTATGCCGAAGGCTAAAATTATGTTATATGGCTGATTTCAAATGTACAGGGTAAACTAAGCACCAGAACTATTAGGGAGGAGGAGAAGAGGAAGATATCTCTTAAAATAATTTTTTTCACCTGCAAGCTATTAAAGATCTTTTGGGGGGGGGGGAGCTCATGGGTAAAACAAGCTCCATGCCAAATGTGACCCGACACCTGTCTTGATCTCACAATTGTGAGATCATGACCTGAGCTGAAATCAAGAGTAGAGGCTTAAATGACTGACCTACTCTGGAACACCCTGGCTATTAATGATCTTCTGCATTAGCCCAAGTAGGCACAAAAAAAGCTAGTCTAGAACAAGAAGGTAATTACTAGAAGAAAATGGAAAACAGAATTCCAGTTTTTCTTTTCCTACAGTCTTTCACCTTTCTTCCTGAAGAATTAAGTTTTAACCAAAAAAGTTTGAAGCGTATATAGTTTTAGCCACTTCTATGACCTACTTTGGGAATGTGGAAAATAGGCTATATAAAAATTTTCCTGAGCAATCAAAAGCATGTCCAACATTTACTTGAGAATCAGCATTGTCTTCTAAGGGATGGATTACCATCTTTTCCTTCAAGTGTCTTGACTTGGAAGATATGAATTCTGTTTTTGCTTAAACCAGTATTCAACCTATCCTTTGGTTCTAAGTTCCTTCACCAGTTTTGAAAACATGTGAACACCACCAGCCTATACATGAAGGAAAATAATTCTTAGGGGAATTAAAGAGGGTGTGAGAAGACCTTGAAGAAAAGTCTTTGAACTATGTCTTGAAAGATGAGGAGGAATTTCAACAGATGAGAAGGAAGAGAGATTTCAGTCTTAGGGGACAATATTCACTCCTTCATTTCCTCTGAGGTAGGCGCTAGACATGCGTGCCACCTGAGACAGTCATGGACACTCCCTCAGGGAGCTTACATTTTGAGACTACTGAAGTAAAGAAAACACAGGCAGACAACTAAAATTACAGCAAATTTTGTTGTGAAAGAAACAAACCAGTGAATAAAGAATAACCATGGGAATTTATTTTAGGTGAAAAGGGTAGGAAAAGCTTCTCTGTGGAGATGTCATTTCAGCTGACCTCTAAAGGTAAAGGATACAGGTATGAAAAAGTTGGTGGGGGAGGTGGGGGCGTATCAAGAGCATCCTAGGCAGAAAGAACATCATATTAGAAAGAGTCTGGCATGTTTTAGCAGCTAAAGAAGGCAGGTGTGGACAGAGCACAGAGAGAAGTGAAGTGGCAGAAAATGTATTCAATGAGAAAGTGAGTGGGCTGCCTGGGAGGCTCAGTCAGTTAAGCGTCTGACTCTTGGTTTTAGCTCAGGCCATGCATGATCTCACAGTTGTGGGATGGAGCCCCATATTGGGCTCTGCACTGACAACAAGCCTGCTTGGGATTCTATCTTTCCCTCTCTCTCTCCACCCCTCCCCTGCTTACATCCATGTGCATTTTCTCGTAAAAGAAATAAACTTTAAAAATAAGTAAAAGTTTGGATTTTATTAGAAATGTAATGAGAAAGTGTTAAAGGATTAAGAAAATTTTTAATGTTTATTTATTTGGGGGGGGGGGGGAGCTGGGGCACAGAGAGAGAGGCAGACACAGAATCAAGCAGGTTCCAGACTCTGAGCTGTCAGCACAGAGCCTGACATGGGATTCGAACACACGAACCATGAAATCATGACCTGAACCGAAGTCAGAAGCTCAACCAACTGAGCCACTCAGGCACCTCAGTGTTAAAGGTTCAGTCAGGGGATAGACAAGATGAAATTACTTTTGTAAAAGAGACTGTATATTCATCACTTTTCAATAAAGTTCTTTTAAAAATGAATTGGGAGGTGTCACCCAATTAAGTGTACAGGGTGATGACTTTTGACAAATGTATGTACCTACATAATCACCACCACAATGAAGACAGAGTCACCAAAGTTCACTCCTGCCACTCTACAATCTCTTCTGTCCCCACTCCTGCCTTAGGCAACTAATGGTCTCTGCCCTATCATAAGAGACAACATCTGCCTATTCAAAATTTCCTATGAATGGAATAACTTCCATATCTATCCACTTTCAATCGCAAAACACCTGAGAAAGTCATTCGTGCCATTGTGTATATCAGTAATTTATTCCCTTTTGCTGCTGAGTGGTGCTCTGTGTAATTTGCTTATCCATTCACCCACAATTGGCTTGTTTCCAGTTTGGGCTCTTATGAATAAACCTTTTCTGAACATTCACATGAAGATCTTTATATGTGAGTATATTTTCATTTCTTTTCTTCTTTTTATTTAATATTTATTTTTGACACGGAGAGAGAGATGGAGTTGGGGAGGGGCAGCAAGAGACATAGAGGATCAGAAGCAGGCTCTACGAAGTCTGATGTTGGGCCTCAATTCACAAACCATGAGATCATGACCTGAGCCAAAGTCCAAAGCTTAACCAACTGAGCTACCCAGGCATCCCCCCCTTCTTTTTAATGTTTATTTATTTTGAGAGAGAGAGAGAGAGCGAGAGCGAGCACACGCGCAAACACGAACGTGCTCTCATGTACACAAGGAACAGAGAGAGGGAGAGAGAATTCCAAGCAGGCTCCCCACTGTCAGTGCAGAGCCAGGATCAAGGCTCCATCTCACAAACCAAAGCTGAAGTCAGATGCTTAACCAAATGAGTGCCCCAGGTGCCCCACTATGTTTTCATTTCTATTGGGTAAATACCTAAGGGAAGAATTTCCAGGTCATATGTTAAGTGTATGTTGAAATAAAAGAAAATTTCAAGTTTTCAAGAGTGGTTACGCCAATTTAGACCCCATCACCACCAGCAATATATGACGGCTCTAGCTGCTCCACCTCCTTGACAACACTTGGTTGTGTTTTTAATTTTAACCATTCTAGTGGATGTTAAGTGGTATCTCGTGGCTTAAATATGAATGTCCTTGATGACTAATGATATACAGAATATATACATGTGATGAAAGACCATTTTAATATTTTTTATGAAGCACTGTTCAAATCTTTTTCCTATTTTTATTTAGTTGGTTTTGTAAATGTTTTTATTTATTTTTGAAAGAGAGAGAGCAGGGGAGGAGCAGAGGGAGACAGAAGATTCGAAGTGGGCTCCATGCTGAGAGCAGAGAGCCCCATGTGGGGCTTGAACTCACGAACTGTGAGATCATGTCCTGCACTGAAATTGGATGCTTAACTGACTGAGCCACCCAGGCACCTATTTTCAAAATGGAGTTGTTTTACTATTATTTAAAGACTTGATTTATTGTAGATACAACTATCTTCTAATCTGTGGCTTACCATTTCATTTTCTTGATGGTTATATTTATGTATGTATGTATTTAGATTTTATTTTTTGTAATCTCTACATTCAACATGGGGCTCAAACTTATAACCCCAAGATCAAAACTCACATGTTCCACTGACTGAGCCATTCAGGTGCCCCTGATGGTAACTTTTAAAGGGCAGAAATTTTAATTTTTATAAAATCAAATTTACCCATCCTTTTCTTTTTATGGTTAGTACTTTTGTGTCTTAAAAAATCTTTGCCTGTTCCAAGTTGATGAGGAATATTCTGTATTTTCTTCAATTCACACAGCTTTAGTTTTAGTTTAGCTCTATGATCTATTTCAATTTGATTTTTGTGAAGGTATGAAGTAGGGCTGAAATTAATTTTTTCCCATATAAATATAACAGACTCCTCAACAAATCGTGCTAGCACAACTAACCTTTCCCTTTTGATTGGCATCTCTGTTGAAAATTATTTGGCCACATTGGGGCGCCTGGGTGGCTTAGTCGGTTGAGCGTCCGACTTTCACTTGGGTCATGATCTCGTGGTTCGTGGGTTCAAGCCCCGCGTGGGGCTCTGTGCTGACTGCCAGCTCAGAGCCTGGAGCCTGTTTCACGGTCTGTGTCTCCCTCTCTCTCTGACCCTCCCCTGCTCACGCTGTCTCTCTCTCTCTCTCTCTCTCTCTCTCCTAGAAATAAATAAAACATTAAAAAAAAAAAAAGAAAGAAAAGAAAATTATTTGACCACATGTATGCGTAGAGGCCGCTTTTAGGTAAAAGGCTTGAGCAATGGAAACCTGATCAAGGCAAAAAGACCCATTGTTAACCCCCTGGCTCAACATAAACAGGCTCATCAGGCAACCCACCTCACAATATCCATAAACCCTAACTAACCAATGGGCTATTTACAACCAGGCACAGGTACCAAAAAGGAAAATTTTGTATGTTCCCATACCTCCTCACCTTCCCCCCCTTAAACACATACTCCTACCACTGCTGCAATGCAGAAAATCTCTGCTTTGCTGTCCTGTCCACCCACTCCCTTGAGGTATATTCAATAAACTTTTCTCCGCTCTGCCTCAGATGAGTTCTTTCACTGCCAGCGCCTCCGGCTTCCATCCAATTGGGTCACCCCCACATTTGGGAGCCCCCATCCAACTGGAAGAAACACCACAAATATATAGACCTACTTACAGACTATTCTGAACCATTGATCTTAAAGGGATAAACAGTGTTTTAGGCTTGGGGGCCATATACAGTCCCTCATTATACTCAACTTGAAAATTGTATTCAAAAGCATCTTTAGGGAAACAGGTTTTGCCTTGTTCCAGTATAACTTTCTTTACAAAACACAAGGCCCTTTCATGGGCCTCTGATTTGTAAGTTTATCTTTCTGGTAACACCAAACAGTTCTGATTGCTTTACAGCAAGTCTATAAACTGTCTTGAAATACATGTATTGCAAAATATCCAGTTTTATTCTTTTTCAGTTGTTGACGCTATTTCTGATTCACTCTCATTTCCATATAAATTTTAGACTCACCTTGTCAGTTTCTACTTCCTACCTTCCCACCCTTACCCTCCCCCACAAAAGCTTGCTGGGATTTTGATTGGGATTGCATTCAAATGAATCTGCAAACCTTCTAAATCCAGGAAGATTATCTCTACTTATTTAGATCTTTACTTTTTTTCACCAGATTTGTTCTCAATGTATTGTTCTTTAATGCAAATTTTAGTATCTACTAAGCACACATAAAAGCAAAGCAAAGCTTACTTTTTGTGACAACTTTCAGATTCCTACACTAACTGGGTGTCAAAGAATTTAATTCTGTACTACCCAGAATTAGCACAGACCCCAAAGGCTGAGGGGTCAGTCCCACAAGACTGCTTTCACTTCAGATGCCAGTCACAGACCCCAACTCCAAAGACACACCTCTGTCCAACTTGGCTACAAATCTGAGGGTGCTAACACTCCCTCCTCAGTTTTTTAATTTTTATTTATTTCTAGGAGAGAGAGAGAGAGAGAGAGAGAGAGAGAGAGAGAGAGACAGCGTGAGTAGGGGAGGGTCAGAGAGAGAGGGAGACACAGACTGTGAAACAGGCTCCAGGCTCTGAGCTGGCAGTCAGCACAGAGCCCGATGCGGGGCTCGAACCCACGAACCGCGAGATCATGATCTAAGCGAAAGTCGGACGCTCAACCGACTAAGCCACCCAGGCGCCCCATTCCCTCCTCAGTTTTGATAATCCTCTAGACTGACTCATAGAACTCAGAAAAACATTTTATTTACATTTACCAGTTTATTATAAAGGATACAGCTGAGAAATAACCAAATGGAAGAGATACTTAGGGCACTCAGACGCTTAGGGAGGAGGAGCCACAGGGCTTCCAAGCACCTTCCCAACACCTTGATGTGTTCACCAACCCAGAAGCTCCCTAGGTCTTCAGTTAAAGAGATTTTATGAAGCACAACCTCTAGCCACTCGCTGCCACCACCTTCTAAGGGCTTGGTAGGTGGGACTGAAAAATTCCAATCCTCTAATCACCTGTCTTTCAGAAGACCAGCCCTAGCTAGGGGCCTCAACTTAAGTCACCGAGATCACTTAAACTCAGGTGTAATGGAAAGGCTTGTTAGGAATAACAAAAGAATTCCTACCATTCAGGAAATTCGATGGGAAATTCTATGGGAGCTCTGAGCCTGGAACTGGGGACAGTCAGACCAAATATACTATCAAACCACACACTCTTAAAAAATGAGGGAAACTTATTTCCTTGCAAATATGCCACAATTTTCCAGTGTCAAAGTAGTGTGTATGAGCTGGATCACTGAGTCCTCTAGAGCAACTGCCTTTTTAAAATCAAATTTGGCTTGGGTTATTTCAAGCACAGTAAGGACCCAGAGGAACAGAAGTGGTTTCAAAGAAGTTACCTTTACAGTGTCTCAGCGGCCACACCTCAGCCACATCCACAGGAAAGCGAGGTCCTCCATTCTCCCAGATAACTCACTAAATTCAACTTTTACTTCCTCTTCCAGGAGAGACAAATTCTCCCTGGTACCGTGTATTTCGGTTTATGGCTGGGTCACAAAACCCTGTTTCATCTTTCTTCAAAATCTGACTATTCAGATTCTAACTTAACAATATTAAATAAATGGCAACTTTCTTGAATATTCTTTAAAATAGGTATAGACCCCACAGCAGTTTCAACTCCAGTTCCTAAACTTTGCTATTATTTTGGTCTTCCTATGGCTGATAAGAGCTGAGTTTTTACTGTATGTCCAAATTCCACAATGGCCAACAGTTATTTTACAGAAGGAGCCATGTGATAGCAGCAGTTTTGAGGGGGCATGGAACAAGTTGAGGAGAAAGTACAGCCTAATAGCACGTTCCCCCATCCTCCCCAACCCAAAGTAGATAATCCTCAGACACTCCTGGCTACCCAACTACAAAGGGAAGAGGTTTAAGTGCTTGCCATGATGATGTGGGAAACTAAGGCAAATGAAAAATAAAATTCCTTTACTGCCTACAGCCCAATGACAAGTCCTTTAAACAGGCAGGGTGACCTCCCTCTAGGAGCTCAGCTGCCTTGATGATGACATTTTGCTAAGGGCAAAAAGAGAATAATGGGCTTAACATTATCCTGACCCCCTCCCAACCTTCTCCACAGGATCCTGTAAGTCTACTTTAACATATAAAAATTCCTTTGGAAACTTTATCTCAACTCCCCCAAGGTATAGGCAGACAATCCTACTCCAAGTTTACAGCCTCCTGATAAACATCTGATGGGTCTCATGACTGAGGTTTTACTAAACAGTAATAAATGGCATTTTCCTAACAGCAGCTAGTCCTTCAAGGTCCTGGAAACCTAGCTTCCAAAATTCCTCCTGGACTTATGCTGCCCCTGAACCCATCCCGACCTGAGAGTATATAAACAGTTGCCCGGCACAACCCCAATGCAGCTCTTCCTGCCCCTGTGCTTTAATAAAATCACTTTTTTGCATCAAGACATCTTCAAGAATTTTCTTGGCCATCAGCTTCGAACTGCCCACCATCACGCTAAAACCCCATCATCAAGACTCACATATACAAAGATACAAATTATCAATCTAGATTTATTAGGAGATTAAAAATCCTCAACCAAAGCATATGTATCTAACATTCTTAACTGTGGCAACATGGCTCTAACCATGGTAAACCTCAGTAGCATGTCTTTAGAAACCAGGTGGTACAACACAAAACAGTCATCTACAGGAGATACTTTGGAATTACTGCTTGTACAAAATCAGTCTTGGGGGAAAAAAATTTTTTTTTCCCCTCAGCATTACATATTAAAATCCTACTTTGTTCCAAAATGATTTAAGACAGGATTTCTTCAATAAATGGTTGGGACTCCTACACTTTTCTCAATATACAGCTGCTAAATATGAGTTGGTCACTAAAAGTCAGGTGGGACTTCATTAAATCATGATGAAAATGAACAGAAAAAGAACTATATTAGAGACGGAAACTTTGTAAAATGCATGAATAAAATTATCTTTTGACAGATATATCTTATTAATATTCATTTCTTCAACTTGCAAATCCAATGACATCCCTGTCACTTTAACTAGCTTCTGATATATGGCCAAAATAAAAATGAGACTCTAATATAAAAAGATGTAATTTCCTTCCATTTGTTTTACACTATTTTGTGGTGAAATGTAAAAAACCCACCAATAAAAACAGTTTTAATCAGTTATAGCTGAACTTAGGAAATACCAACTAGGGGCGCCTGGGTGGCTCAGTGGGTTAGGCGTCTGACTTCGGCTCAGGTCATGACCTCACGGTTCCTGAGTTCGAGCCCCGCATCAGGCTCTGTGCTGACAGCTAGCTCAGAGCCTGGAGCCTGTTTCGGATTCTGTGTCTCCTTCTCACTTTGACCCTCCCCGCTCAAGCTATCTGTCTCTCTCAGAAATAAATAAAACATTAAAAAATAAAAAATAAATACAAAATAAAGGAAATACCAACCAGGTGGATTATTGTCACATATTGACCAAACGATGACTGTCATGGTTTTAAAAATCCATTTAAAGGGTACCTGGGTGGCTCAGTCGGTTAAACGACAGAATTCAGCTCAGGTCACACACGATCTTAGAGTCCCGAGTTGGAGCCTGGATAGGGGGCTCTGTGCTGACAGCTCAGAGCCTGGAGCCTGCTTCAGATTCTGTGTCTCCTTCATTCTCTGCCCCTCCCCAGCTTGCACTCTGTCTCTCTCTGACTCTCTCTGTGTCTCTCAAAATAAGTAAACATTAAAAAAAATTTTTAGGAAAATAAAAATACATTCACTTTTCCTTCTTTTGAAACTAGATGGGGTCACCAAAACACCCAAATCATAGTATTGTCTTTCTCTAGTGGCTCTGTTCCATACAGACAAAACATAAAATAGGTCAATCATTCATGCTGTGAAAGGATCCACTATACAGAACGCATATTAAAAACGTAAACTTAGGGCTCTGGTCAGCAGGCCTTTGCAGCGAAGCTTGCCTGAGTTGACTTGCAAGATTTTGTGTTTCTTCCTTCCTTGGTCAAAACGGTTACTATATAATTTGTTCCCAGAGGTTTGAAACATACAGTGAAACTTTTTAAAACTTTGCATGATGTATTTTTTTTTTTTAGAAAGTTATTGTTTGAGAATCTTTTTATACCAGGAGATAGTTACCCTGAAATGATGCTGAAAACCTCTCCCCCTCTTTATTTTTTAAAAATCAATACATGTTAGTGCTCGCTTTGGCAGCACATATACTAAAAATCAATACATGTTAAAGTAACAAGAAAAAAAAAACAACACATATACTTAAAAACAGAGAACGGAGGGTTGCTGGTGGGGTGTTGAATGGTGGAATGGACTAAATGGGTGATGGGCAATAAGCAAGGCACTTGGGATAAGCAGTGGGTGTTATATGTAAGTGATAAATCACTAAATTCTACTTCTCAAATCATTGTAACATTATAACACTATATTGTTAACTAAATGGGATTTAAATAAAATTATAAAATTTATTTTACTTAAATTTAAATTTAATTATTTTATTATTTGAATTTATTTAATTATATTATTAAAATTTATACAAATTTCAAAAGCACAAAAATGTAAACTTAGCACATTTCCTTTAAATCATCAGCAAATGTGATCCCATTCTCCAAATGATTTAAAACTGTCTTTATGTTTCTCTGTAAAATAATCATGCATGACATCAAGATAACTGTTGATGTGTTAGTCAGTTTCTGTTATATAGTGCAGCAGTGGCAAACTTCTCACGTACTGCAGAGGATGGCAAAATACAAAGTCCAATGTAGCTTCTCCTTCTATGGAAAGAACCAGGCTTTTTCTCACTATTAATGCTAACTAAGGAACTTGGTTTGGAATATATAAGCCCATATTTGTATTCTGTTATGGAAATATAATATGGTTTCACTTAGCAATAGATTAACTTTATTAATTATGTTTTGCTTGAGCTAATAATTACTAAAATGTGTCCCCATTCCTGAATAAAGGTGGGCCAAGAGCTCAGAAATAATTAGCCCAGGATTTAAACAATTTCCGGAGAGGAGCACCTGGGTTGCTCAGTCGGTTAAGCGTCAGACTTCAGCTCAAGTCATGATCTCATGGTTCGTGAGTTCAAGCCCCACTTCAGGCTTTGTGTTGACAGCTCAGAGCCTAGAGCCTGCATTGGATTCTGTGTCTCCCTCTCTCTCTACCCTCCCCTGCTCATACTCTGCCTCTCTCTCTAAAAAAAAAACAAACATTAAAATTTTTTTTTAAGAGAAAAAAAACAATTTCTGGGGGAAAAATTCAGTCACTCATTCAGGGACAATTTTAAGCTGGTGAAATTCATCTACTTTTTTTTTAAGTTTATTTATTTATTTTGAGAGAGAGAGAGAGCAGGGGAGGGGGGGACAGTAAGAAAGTGAGAGAGAGAATCCCAAGCAGGCTCCACACTGTTAGAGCAGAGCCTGCTGGCAGGGCTCAAACCAAGGATCCATGAGATCATGACCTGAGTGGAGATCAAGAGTCAGAGGCTTAACCAACTGAGCCACCCAGATGTCCCTCATCTATTTTATATTACAGTAAGAGTTAATTCCAAATTCCTAAATCACTAAAAATCCCTTTTGTTTTTACTACAAGAGAGCAAAATAGTCCTATAGGAGAAAAGCAAGATGTTAGAAACAAGCAACAATAAATAAGAACCTACTGATTATTTCATTATTTATTATTTTATAAAACTTGACTTTAAATATTAGTTCTTCCACTAGAAAGCTTAAAGCCTTTTACCAGGAGACATAAACTTCTCTCCACAAAACTGTTTACTCTGAGGATAACTCAAGAACTTTAATTTAATGAACTTTTGTATGGGCCATCTTAGTACGTGTATTATATACAAAATAACTTAAAGTCTGGAGCCAAAGAGTAAAGTATAGCTGAAACTAACAGTCTGACTATATACAGGCTGTTTACATTATACATAAGATAGTTAGGAACAATTTGTAAGAACAATTCTAATAATTTAATTAACTTAATCGGATTCTCATAAAGAAAATGTATTCAGATTCTCACTGTTCAAGAACAGTGAAGAACTTTATTAATTTGGTTTGAGGGAGATTTGCCCTTCATACTTTTATCAGTAAGATGAATTTTTACTGACCAATTCCACTCCTGCTCCATATTCATATAGTCAGCAAAATTAGAAGGGCCTTCGTTCTGACAGCTTTGTAAATCCTTATTGGAAGATTACAAAGCTTTTCTTTTCTTTTAAGTTCATTTATTTGGAGACTGTGAGAGAGAGAGCATGCACGTGTGCATGGACACGGGTGAGGAAGGGGCAGAGAGAAGGAGAGACAGAATCCTAAGAAGGCTCCCTGCTGTCAGCAAAACCCAACTCAGGGCTTGAACTCACAAACCCTGAGATCATGACCTGAGCCAAGATCAAAAGTCACATGGTTAAAAGAATGAACCACCCAGGCACCCCACAAAACTTTTCCAATTCTATAACTACATACTACTAGGAAACTGTGAGTTTCATTTTATTTTTATGGATCTAGATTTACTGGATATTCATTTTACTATACAATAATTTAGATGAAGTAATGGCAGTTAAGACTCCCCATTAAGGCAAATTTTAATCATAGAGGTTTTTAGGTACTAAAATAGGCAGGAAGTTCTGCTGGGGTCTAAAAAACAATCACAGTACATGCTGATCTGGTGTGATTGGATGATGGATACAATTTGCAGATACTGATAGGTCAAAACTCTGCACGTAGTTAATTAAGACACTATTCCAGGTTTGAACACTGTAGGAAAGCATCAAATGCTTGTGTAATGAGTTTTAAAACTTTTAACAGATACCAGGAAGCAAAAAAGGCTGATGATCTTGCTCGGAAGATTGTATCCTGGAAGCATGTGAAAGAAGCCTAGTGCAGCTATCTAGAAGCAGTCGGCTTGGTTCCTTGATAGAATCTGTCCTCTCTTGGGCCTGGGCCTTTAATCAGTTTCTCCTATACTAAAGGGGAAGTAAAATGAATCCTTTTTAGAAGATATACTAGTTATTTGGAAAGAACATATATTAAATAAAGAAGAATATTTTTAAACAGTAGATACATACTAATTTAAATAAAGCAGTAAACCAGTAAAACCCTGGGTAGTTAAAATTTTTAAATACTTGCATTTTGATTTACAGATGGGCCTCAACTTTCAGTCTGATTTTCATTCAATATATACTTAGATACCAAAGAGACTTTTAAATGCTGATTTCCAAGTTTGTGTTTACCATTTCACAAACTTTTTTTTTTAATGCAAGTGATATAAATCACAATTTTTACTTTTCAGTACAGTTGACACAGTGTTACATTATTATCAGGTGTACAAATGATTCAACAAGTTTATATATTCTGCTATAGTCACCACAAATGTAGCTACCACCTGTCACAATACATCGCTATTACAGTATCGCTGACTACATTCCTTATGCTGTTCCCTTTATCCCCTTACTCCATACTGTATCTCCCTCTCCTTTTCACCCATTTTACCCATTCCTTCACTCTCCTCCCCTCTGGCAACCATCAATTTGTTCTCCATATTTACAGGTGATTTTGCTTATGTTTGTTTATTCATTTGTTTGTTTGTTTTTTAGATACTACAAGAGTGAAATCAAATGATATTTTTTCAGTCTTAGCATAATACACAGCATAATACACTCTTGATCTATCCATGTTGTCTCAAATGACATGATCTCATCCTTTTTTATGGCTGTGAAATATTCTGTTGTATATAAATACCACAACTTCCACATCCATTTGTCTATCAGTGGACACTTATGCAATAAACATAAGAGTATATATATCTTTCAGGGTACCTGGGTGGCTCAGTTCGTTAAGCATCCAACTCTTGATTTCTACTCAGGTCATGATCTTGCAGTTCATAAGATCACACCCCACATTGGGCTCTGTGCTAAAAGAACAGAGCCTGCTTGGGATTCTCTCTCTCTCCCTCTTTCTCTGGTCTTCTCCTGCTCTCTCACACTCTCTCAAAATAAATAAATACGTTTAAAAAAACATACAAAGGAGCGTATATATCTTTCCAAATGAGTGTTCATTTTCTTTGGGTAAATACCCAATTATGGAATTATTATGTCATATGTTATTTCTATTTTTAATTTTTAGAGGAACATCCATACTATTTTCCTTAGTACCTATACCAATTTACATTCTCAACAATAACAGTACATGAGGGTTCCCTTTTCTCCACATCCTTGTCAACACTTGTTATTTTTTGTCTTTTTTATTTTAACCATTCAACCGGATGTAAAGGGATACCTTGTTCTGGTTCTGATTTGTATTCTCCTGATGATTAGTGATGTTGAGCATCTTTTCATGTGTCTGTTGGCCATTTGTATACCTTCTTTGGAAAAATATCTATTCAGGTCTTCTCTTTTTTAATCTGTTTTTTGGTGTTATGTAAGTTCTTTATATATATTTTGAATAATAATCCCTTATTGGATATATAATTTGTGATTATCTTGTCCTATTCAGTAGGTTGCCTTTTAGTTTTATTGATGGTTTCTTTCACTGTGCAAAAGCTCTTTTTTTTTTTAAGAGAGAGAGCAAGAGTAGGGGAGAGGGGCAAAGGAAGATGGGGAGAGAGAGGGAGGGAAGAAGGGGGAGGGAGAGGGAGAGAGAAGAGAGGAGAGAGGGGGGAGAGAGAAAGGAGGAGAGGGAGCGAGAGAGGGGAAGAGAGAGGGGGAAACAGAGGGGAGAGAGAAAGGAGGAGAGGGAGATAGAGGGGGAGAGAGAAAGAAGGAAGGAGAGGAAGGAGGGGAGAGAGAGGGAGAGAATGAATCTTAAGCAGGCTTCACATTCAACATGAAGCCCAATGCAGGGTTCGATCCCATGACCCTGGGATCATGACCTGAACTGAAATCAAAAGTTGCTCAACCTACTGAGGCACCCAGGCACCCCTGTTTTTTTGGTATTTTATTCTCTTTGGTGCAACTATAAATGATGTTGTTTTCTTAACTTTGCTACTTTCATTACTAGTGTATACAAATGCTACCGATTTCTGGGTGTTAATTTATTGTATCTTGCAACTTACTGAATTCATTTATTAGTTCTAGTAGTTTTTCTTAGTGACGTCTTTAGGATTTTCTATGTATAATATCATACTATGGAAATATTGACAGTTTAACTTCTTCTTCAGCAATATAAAAGCCTCATTTCTTTTTTGTCTGATTGCTGGTGGTGAGGACTGCCAGTACTGTGTTGAATAAAAGCAAAAGTGGACATCCTTCTCGTCTGCCTTGTGTTAGAGGAAAAGCTCTGTTTTCCTCCACTGAGGATGATGTTACCTGTGGGTTTTTCATACATAGCTCTTATTATGTTGAGGTATATTCCCTCTAAACCCACTGGTTTTCTTTATTTTAATAGTTTATTGTCAAGTTGGTTTCCATATAACACCCAGTGCTCATCCCCACAAGTGCCCTCATAAACCCACTCTTTTGAGAGTTTTCACCATGAATAATGTTGAATTTTGTCAAATGCTTTATGAGCATCTGTTGAGATAATCATGATTTTCATCCTTCATTCTGTTGATGTGGTATATCATGTTTATTAATTTGTGAGTACTGACCTATCCTTTCATCCCTGGAAGAAATCTCATTTGAACATGGTGAATAATCTTTAATGTATTTATGTGCCATTGGGTAATACTTTGCTGAGGATTTTTCTATGTTCATTAAAGATACTGGCCTGGGTTCTTTTTTTTTTTTTTTTTTTTTAAGTTTATTTATTTACTTAGAGACAGCATGAGTAGGGAAGGGGCAGAAAAAAAGGGGAGAGAGGGAGAAAGACAGAGCCCAATGTGGGGCTCGAACCCACAAACCGTGAGATCATGACCTGAGCCGAAGTCGGATGCTTAACTGACTGAGCCACCCAGGAGCCCCACTCCTTGGGTTCATCTTGTTTATTAACACTCTGTGCTCCTTTGACTTAAATGTCTTATNTAGAGACAGCATGAGTAGGGAAGGGGCAGAAAGAGAGGGGGAGAGAGGGAGAAAGAGAGAGAGAGAAAGGGGGGGGGAGGAGGAGAGAGAGAGAGAGGGAGGGGGAGGGAGAGAGAACCCCAAGCAGGCTCCATACTGCCAGCACAGAGCCCAACATGGAACTCAAATTCACAAAACTGAGATCATGACCTTAGCCAAAACCAAGAGTCAAATGCTTAACTGACTGAGCCACCCAGGAGCCCCACTCCTTGGGTTCATCTTGTTTATTAACACTCTGTGCTCCTTTGACTTAAATGTCTTATTTCCTTCCCAAGGTTAAGAATGCTTTCAGCTACCATTTCTTCAAATAAGTTTTCCTCCCCTTTCTCTCTCTCCTTCTTCTTCTCTTGGGACCCCTGTCATGTGAATGTTTATTTGCTTAATGTTGTCCAAGAGATCTCTTAACCTATCCTCATTTTTCAAACTCTTTTCTCTTTGCTGTTCAGCTTGTGTACTTTCCATTACCCTGTACTCCAGATCATGGATACATTCTTCTGCATCGTTAATCTACTGTTGACTCCTTCCAGTGTGTTTTTTATTACTGTATTCTTCAACTCTGATTGGTTCTTGTTTATTTACTATCTCTCTAGTGAAGGTATCACTGAGTTCTTCCACTCTTCTCTCCAGCTTAGTATCTTTAGGATCATTACTTTAAATTCTTTATGAGGCATATTGCTTATCTCCATTTAGTTCTTTTTCTGAGGTTCTTTTTTGTTCTTTCTTTTGGAACATATTCCTCTGTCACTCCATTTTACTTGACTTTCTGTATTTGTTTCTATGGATTAGGAGGGGGCAGCTACTTCTCCTATACTTAAAGGAATGGTCTTGTGTATGGTCATCCCCTATGATGACTATGTGCAGTTGGCAACTTTTCCAGCTGACAAACTTTTGAGCTACTAACTGCCTACCAATATTTCACCTTTGGCAGTATCACCACTTAAAGTGTACTTTTGTGAAATTATTAGAATTCCTAGTTGGAATTAGTGGGGAAAGATGGGGGGGGTGTACAAGTGCTAATATTAGCAAAAAGAAGTATCTCAAATTTAATTCATTGTTTTCTGTTCTTAAGCCAGTCTTTCATGTACTCAATTATGAAGGATGGATAATAAAATGAAGAATGTACACAAATATTTGAACTATACTACTGAAAACTGTACCTAAAAGGTTAAGAGCAATTTAGGATTTTATAATATTTGTTAACTCACTGAGCACTTGCTTTATAACATGTAAGTTTTTAACCTATATGGCTTCCATCAATGTTTCTATGGATACATGCTCATAAATTTGAGTACCTGAGAATCTCAGCATGTTTTTTAGAGGATATGAAGAATTCGCCTTTTTTTGAGGGGAGGGACTGTTAAACTTGCTATCTCTCCCCAGGAATTAAGGAAGGTATTAGTTACTTACTTTGGCCCTATAGGTATTAGGAAACTAAAGTAGTTAGGAGAAAAGGATGTCCTGAGGAGCCGATTAAAATATTTAAATCCATCTTCAAAAAATTTATCTCATCTTAAAATAAAATGAAATTTTAAGCTAATTCTGTTACCCATTCTGTCATTGTACACCTTCCTTTTCCTTTTTAAATGAAGAATCTTCTGTCACTCTCTGTCCAAAGAATAAATAAACTATAAAAAAAAAAATTTTTTTTTTTAAAGGAGGGGGCGCCTGGGTGGCTCAGTCAGTTAAGCGTCCAACTTTGGCTCAGGTCAGATCTCACAGTTCGTGGGTTTGAGCCCTGCGTCAGGCTGTGCTGACAGCTAGCTCAGAGCCTGGAGCCTGCTTCTGATTCTGTGTCTCCCTCTCTCTCTGACCTTCCCCCACTGTCTCTTTCTGTCTCAAAAATAAATAAACTATTAAAAAACTTTAAAAAACAAATGAAGAATCTGTCTACAGTTCCTTATTTCTTGCTTCATGTGACTTTTATTATTGAAAATAATCCTCTCTAAACCATCTCAGGCTTTCTGCTGTTTTTGTTATTTCAGACACAACTCTCTCTCCTCCTTAATGCTTTATCCTCTTTAACCCTCTATCTTCGTTTAGTTTTGGACAGTGACACAAGATTATATACCAATTCGATTAGGCCAAGGGATGCCCAGATATTCAGTCAAACATTATCCTCATCCAGGACTTCTCTCTCTAGCCTCTGTGTCTCTGATGACTATGAAAGTCTGGAGGAAGTCTGGTCAGGTATTTTGTAGACTATCCCTCAATTTAGTTTTATGTGATACTTTTCTCACAGGTTATAGGTTTTGGAGAGGAAGTACCATTCTCAACACATCATATCAAAGGCATATATGATATAAGCATGACGTTGCTGATGATGCCAAGTTTGATCATCTGGTTAAGTAAGTATCTGCCAGTTTTCTCCATTGTAAAATGACTCCCACCCACCTTCCAGAGCCAACTCTTTGGAAGCAATTAACTAAGCTAAGCCCATACTCAAGGTGGAACGGTGAGCTAAGCTCTACCTCTAGAAGGGGAATTATCTATATAAATTATTTGCTATTCTATATAAGAGACTTGTCTCTTCTTTCCCATTTATTTATTTAATAAAATTAATTTGTCCCCCAAGTCAGTTCTCCTTTCTACCAAGAATGGCATCAGCATTCTCTGAGTGAGCAACCCCAACATACCCAACAGAACTTTGGGTTTACTTTGATTCCTTTTTCTCCTCCATGTCCCATATCTTAGTCCTACAATAAGCTCTCCTGAGTCACTTTTCACTGTTGTTCAGACTTAGTCAATCTCTTTTTCTTGTTATTGCTTTAATCCAAGCCATCCTCATTTTCTAGATGACTTAAATAAGCTCTGAGCATGTCTTATTCTTTTTTCTTCCATGTATTTTTCTGCTCCAATCTGTCTTTCCTATCATACAGTTATACTGTTTGAGACAGAACTGTCTACAGAGGCAGAAAGAGTATTCTTGACTCTAGATTTGTATCTAGAATATAGACAGTGCTTAATAAATAATTGCTGAGATGTAGAAAATACAACAAAATTCTTCTTCACTACAGTTAGTCTCCATGCTAGGAATTAAAGACAGCCTGTAAAAAATTAAATAAGCAATAGAGATATTTAAATATGTTAAATATTTTAAACCTAACATATACTGCCAAGGTATGAATGAAAAATATGTATGATCATAGGAAGAATGTAAATGTTAGATAAGAAAATATTTAAGGTGTTGCAAAACGATAAGGAGCTAAGGAAAGAAAAATGTCTTTGCCTGGAAAAAGAATGTAGGGAGTCTAAGAATCCAGACTCCTCAACAGTCTCCCCAAACCTGATGTCTTGACCTTTCTACAGGAGAAAATCTTGACTAAAATGACATATACTATACCACAGGGATCCAAGCTTGTCTCTTGACCTGTAAGCAGGAGATAATGTGGTATAGCTTTGCAAAGGACCATAGGACAGTGGCAAAACAAAAACAAAAACAAAAGGCAGGGAGGGGGGACAAATCTTAACTTTTGTTGTGGAAATAAAGTGTGGGTTCCCCAAATGTCATTTACTTTTCCTTGCTTTTATAAAATGCTAGTAACATTTCTGGCCGGAAAGCATTTTAAATTCTTATTTTTTTTTTAATATAGGGAGATAGGATTGCATAGAGGTTGAAACTGTTTAAATCAGCAAAACACCAAAGCTTCATTATTATAAAGTTCTCAAGGTTATTGCTGAGGAATGATTAACAGCTGAGATCTATAATTCATGGTATGAAACATGAGTACTGGCTTCTTAGACTTGCCTTTCAGATAGAGAGAATTTTCTGTCCCCTTTGTTTTGTTGTTTTGTTTTTTGGGTTTTTTTGTTTGTTTGGGGTTTTTTTTGGTAGAAGGAACACAATCATCTGCGTTGTAAGCATCTATCTCCCTCAGCCCTAGCCTGGCTCACAGTGGTTCAGTGATGTTTATGATGCCAGCTCTTTAGAATGTGATATGAGCAAAGTGGCAGGTATCTCTTTATTCTAAACAAAGAAGTCAATCAAAAACATTAGAGTTTCCTAGGACACAGAAGTGATCTTGATTTGGGTCACTTCAGAAGTCAAACTCCCAAAAACAAAAATCACTGCTTCCAACATTCAAACCCTATTATATAGGGTGAGGTCCTGTTTGTCTCTCCCACTTTTAGTCCTACTGTGTTCCAGTGGCTTCAGGTGGGGCTCCATTCCTGAGAAAGTAAATCAAATGATTCTAATCTCAGACTATACATGTGACATTCCTAAATGTTTCAGGGACTCAGACAATAACAAACAATGAAACATTTGCAAATAATGCTGGCACGGGTGGGAGTAGGGATGTGAACTACTCCAGCCACCTTGCCACCAAGCTAGAGGCTATGAAGGAAAACAACCCAGAAGCAGAGGGAAAAGAAAAATGAGTCCAGCTAAGAGGCTGAACTCCAGCATCTAGCTAACTCCAAGGCCACTGTTATTCCTTATTATAGTTATATGAAGCAGAATCTCTTTTTAGCTTAACCTAGTTTGGATAGGGCTTCCTGTCACTACAAAAGAGTCATAACCCTTAAGTGATTTAGTGGGAAACCTGCACTTACTTAAATGTCACTCGTCTAAAACAAAGGTGAAGGAAACATTAGAATAATGTTACTACCTTTTATTTTTTTTAACTTCTTTTATTTGAGAGAGAGAGAGAGACAGAGAGAGAAAACATGTGTGTGCAAGCACTAGCAGGGGAGGGGAACAGAAGGAGAATCTCAAGCAGGCTCCATGCTCAGCATGAAGCCTGAGGCAGGGCTCAATCTCATAGCCCTGGAATGATGACTGGAGCCAAAATCAAAAGTAGGACACTCAACCAACTGAGCCACCTAGGTGCCCCATAGAATAATTTTACTTATGTAACCGATGTTTGTTTAAAGTTGTAAGACACAGTAAAGGTCTCATTTATCTCATTTATTTATTTATTTATTTGTTTATTTTAGGTTTTCTTTTCTTTTCTTTTTAATATGTTTTATTTCTTTCTGAGAGAGAGAGACAGAGAGAGAGAGAGAGAGAGAGAGAGAGAGAGAGAAGCATGAGCAGGGGAGGGTCAGAGAGAGAGGGAGATAATAGAATCTGAAACAGGCTCCAGGCTCTGAGCTAGCTGTCAGCACAGAGCCCGACACGGGGCTCGAACCCACAAACTGAGATCATGACCTGAGCCAAAGTCGGATGCTTAACTGACTGAGCCACCCAGCGCCCCAGGTCTCTTTTCTCTTAAAGAAACCCAAAAGTATTACCCATACTATATGCAAAATGTAATGAAGTTACCTAGTCAAATTTAAAAGGATATGGGAAAAAGAAATGTAATACTTTTTTTTTTTTTTTACAAATAGTTTATTGTCAAATTAGTTTCCACATAACACCCAGTGCTCATCCCCACAAGTGTCCTCCTCCATGCCCATCCCCCCCTCCCCCCCACATCCATCAGTCCTCAGTTTTTGTCAGCATTCAAGAGTCTCTCATGGTTTGCCTCTCTCCCTTTCCCCCACCATTTCCGCCCTTCTTCTCCCCCTTGGTCCTCCGTCAAGTTCCTCCTAATCCTCCTATACGTGCAAACATATGATATTTGTCCTTCTCTGCCTGACTTATTTCGCTCAGCATAACACCCTCAAGGTCCATCCATGTTGCTACACATGGCCAGATTTCATTGTTTCTCATTGCCATGTAGTATTCCATGGTATAGATAAACCACATCTTCTTGATCCATTCATCTGTTGATGGACACTTAGGATCTTTGCATCTTTTAGCTATTGTGGAGAGTGCTGCTATGAACATTGGGGTACACGTGCTCCTATGTCTCAGCAAGGAAATGTAATACTTTTAAGACATTAAAGTTTACTATTCTATACTCCAGTAAATGGGCCGGTTTAGTTCCAAAGTACTAACAATTTCTGTCTAGTATCTTCCAAAAGTAACATGACATACTTAATTATCATTTATCTTTTATTTTTAATTTTTTTTTATGTTTTATTTATTTCTAGGAGAGAGAAACAGCGTGAGCAGGGGAGGGTCAGAGAGAGAGGGAGGCACAGAATGTGAAACAGGCTCCAGGCTCTGAGCTGGCAGTCAGCACAGAGCCCGACGTGGGGCTTGAACCCACGAACCGCGAGATCATGACCTAAGGGAAAGTCGGATGCTTAACTGACTAAGCCACCCAGGCGCTCCTATTGTTTATCTTTCTAATCTCAATGGGATCTCGCAGCCTTCTAAATTATATTGTTCAATAAAGCCTAGAAGAGTTATTAAATTTTCACCTACTTATTTGAAGTCTCATCTATTTTTTAATGGGCACATGGCAAACTACTAATTTATATCTCAATATTAAATCAATTCTATTAATAGATCTCTGGGTACAGCTATAGTATGCTGAAATCCCAAAATGTATTTCAATGATAGTCTCACAGCAGAACAAATCAAATGAGGTTTGTAGAACTGTTAAAAATAAAATGCCTGGCTCTCTGGAAGACCCAGAAGATGATGACATGTATGTACCCCTGGAAAGAAGTCATCACATTTGTTTTCTCAGAGATAAGTTTGTGAAATGAAACCAACCAAAACCCAGAGTTTTGTTGCTGCTACAACTATTGTAAGGATGCAAGAGTCAAGAGACAAAACAAAACAAAAAAGTGTATTAAACAAAAAGACTAGTATAGAAACTGAAGTTGCTCAAGTTTTCATAATCACTGATATAAAAATGTCATTAAATGTTTACAGCCTAATATATATGAACACTTCCAATTTTTCAATTCATAGCACTCTGAATTATTCAATGCTTGGAATAACCCTGTTTGACTTTAGTGACTATCTCAGCTGACAATGATCCTAGACATAATTCAATGTGCCAAGTGTAAACACCAGTGTTGACTTTAATGCATAATAAACCAAAAGCATGCTACAAAGCAGACTTGTCAAACACATACAGGGCACAAATTTCATTCCTTACGGCACAACTACATTAAATAATTAACTTCTTCTTTGGTCTCTATCAACCACAAGATTCAGTATGAGAGGGGACATAAGTACCAGCTCTTAAACTTCCATTTATCACCACACCAATTTGATTCATCTTCTGCCATGTCTCTGACATACTGCTCTAAAAGTTTGTTTTGCTGCTTAAGAAGAGACATATCTAATTTGAGGCCACTAACACCAAAACCAAGAATCATAGCAAGAACCTACTATAAATTACTAAAATATCTCATCTTCCTATGGCACTTAATATCTTAATTTCCAGCTTGTGTAGTCCAGAGCAACATAATAAACCATATTCTTAAAGAGCAGTAGCAAGCAAAGCCATTTATTAAGTGTTAAGAAAAACTTGTCATTTCCCTAGCTATACCAGTGCATAAATTAACAGAAATTGGGTATTTCTTACCCAAATCTTTGTTTTGTTGGAAGGGGCAAATCTTTAGGAATCAAAATAATTAGATGATATCCTTTTACATCTCACCTGTAGATTTAGACTAGAGAATGTCATATTACAATTGACCTGCTGCTTATATATAAGGTAACTTAGAAAAATGGCTTAATGTAAAAAAATAAATAACCTGAACCCTAAAATAAAAAAGAAAATCAAGTTTTGTCGTGTGTGTGTGTGTGTGTGTGTGTGTGTGTGTGTGTGTGTGTTTAAACTGAACATTACCCAATGACTTTAATGACTCTTGGGTTCTCCCTCCTAAAATCTGACTCCCTACCTATTTAATTTTTTTTAAATTTTTTTTAATGTTTTATTTATTTCTAGGAGAGAGAGAGAGAGAGACAGCGTGAGCAGGGGAGGGTCAGAGAGAGAGGGAGTCACAGACTGAAACAGGCTCCAGGCTCTGAGCTGGCAGTCAACACAGAGCCCGACGCAGGGCTCGAACCCACGAACCGCGAGATCATGACCTAAGCCAAAGTCGGACACTTAACCGACTAAGCTACCCAGGCGCACCCCTACCTATTTAATTTTTAAAGTTCTACATACATCTTCTATTTGCTTAATCAACAGTATCCTAAACCCAGTGTATATGCAAACTAATAGAGAAGCTTTAACAACAACAAACAGATGTGGTAATACCTTTCTCATAATGGAGGGTTATTTAGAAAAAAACCCAACCGAAATCAACTAAAATTACTGAAAAATTAAAAAATCTTCTTAAAAGCAACAAATAGCTAACTATATGATAGGTATTGCCAAGCTAGTGCTGAAAGGAAGATACCCAGAAATAGAGAACTCAAAATCATTTTTGCCTTGAATGTACTTGCTATGCCTATCAAAACAGGGCCTCCTTTTTGAAGGGCTATGTGGGCAGAAATGAAGCCAAGATCTGCCCAAGGTAAAAAGTCTAATAAGAGACATTCCTACTTTAAGCTGGAATCTCAAAAGGGTACACTCTTAAAGGCTATCTACAAATAAACCAGCTCTTCTACAGGTCTGCATTGTCTGGCCATTTCAGAAAACCTTAAGACTCTGACACTGATTTAAGGTGATCCTGTACTGATAGTGGTCAGAAGAGCCCAACAGAAGCAAATAAAAATCCTTTCTGAAAAACAGCACTTTATCTTGGCCCCAATCATTCCTACAAATAATTTCCCAAAAGACAATGAGTGGCATACAGTAAAAATAACTAAACATACTGTAAAATAAGACACCATGAATGAGAATTAACAGAAAGACAAAGAAACAGTTCTTTAAAGACCTTCATTATCAGCACAATTAGATAATAAAACAATCATAATTGCTATACTTTTAAAAATGTTTATTTTTGAGAGAGAGAAAGAGGGTCAGTGTGAGTGGAGGAGGGGCAGAAAGTGGGGCAGATGAGATGAAGTGGGCTCTCTGCTGAAAGAAGAGAGCCCAATATGGAGCTCGAACTCATGAACCAGATCATGACCTGAGCCCACATCAGACACTTAACCTACTGAGCCACACAGGCACCCCCATAACTGCTATACTTAACCTTCAGAATACTAGGAAAAATCATGTAGGTAATCACCAGAATCACCAGAATACTAGGAAAATCATCATTTATTATTTTTATATTAAATACTTCATGAATAATTTAGAGTTAAACAAAGTCAAAGTAGAAAACTCTATTAAAAATCTTAATATACCTTTTAACATAGTAAACCCAAAGTTACTCTGTATTTTCCTGGGTTTAAAGATATATACACCCAGCTCTCTATCACCTGTCAGTGACATATCTAAAGCACATTCATCTTGTAAATATGGATCCCAGATTTCAAATACATCTTTAACAGATTCCATCTTACCATTACTTCTGCTGCTTCCTGTACTTTCATTATCAAAATGCAATAGTTTTGAAATTTTTGATTACCTCATAATTTTGTGGGAAACAGGACTGCCTCTTATTGGCTCTATTACTGCAAAACAGTTCATTTCTATATTAATATCAGCCAGTCAGAATAATAAACCCAAAGAATGTTTTCATTTCTACTTCACCTATATCCTTCTATTAATCTCTGTATACACACTTGACTTAAACATTTGTCCACTGGTCTAGTAAATTTTGGTGCAAAAATATCATAAAAGATATACAGACACTGCCACACATTCTTCCAGCAAAAGATGTTCTAGGTACTTGTCATAAAATACTGCATGATGAAGACCTTCTTGCTGAATAACTAACTACATGAGAATATATTTCATTCTTATCCTTAGAAATAATGTGTTCACCCACTGAATTTTTAGTTTCAGAAAATTTACCCAAGATACTGTCATTTTAATACTCAGTCCAAAATGATGCTTCTATAATATTATAGACCAGTACTGCCCAACAGAAATATGAGCAACAAATGTAATTTTACGTTTCTTAGTAGCCATATTAAAAAAGTAAACTGAGGTGCTCCTGCCTGGCTCAGTTAGCAGAGTGTGTAATTCTTGATCTCAGAATCATGAGTTCAAGCCCCACATTGGGTGTGAAGCCTACTTAAAAAATAAAAAGTAAAAATGTAAAAAGTAAAAAGAAACAGATGAAATTAATTTTAATATATTTTATTTAAGCCAATATATCCAAAATGTTATTTCAACATGTAATCAACATTAAAAAAAATTGAGTTATTTAACATTTCTTCTCTTTCTAGGTCTTGGAAATCTCATATGTATTTTACACTCACAGCACACCTCAAGTCGACTTTTTAAGTGCTCAACACCCTCACAGAGCTGGTGGCTACCATATCAAAATGTAGGAGCACCTGGGTAGCTCAGTCGATTGAGTGTCTGACTCTTGACATCAGCTTAGGTCATGATCTTGTAGTCATGGGATCAAGCCCCACATCAGGCTCTGCACTGATAGCACAGAGCCTGCTTGGGATTCTCTCTCTCTCTCTGCCAACCCCACCCCCTGCTCTCTCTCAAAACAAATAAAACGTATAAATCTATAGTGCTGCTATTGGTCTGTTTACATTTCTCTCCTAATTCATATAATTATGTGAGAAGTATTTTCTTCTGTCAATGTTCTTCTCTTTGCCAGTATGGGCAGCAAATGAAAACTTAATTTTCAACTCTGTTCAACAAAAGCCTAAAGTAAACTATAAAGATAGTATTACCTTTATTAAGAATTACCAAATTACCGAAGAGTGTAATGCATCCATATTGTAACTCCAAGACAGAAACTAAATTAATCTTTGAAAGACTTCTAAGAGAATAAAGGCCATGAGATATCAATCCTCACAAATACTATTCTTCAAAAAAGAAACTAAAAAACTAAAACTGGATCCATTGGAACCTTATAGTACAACAAGAACTAAAGAAATGAGACAGATCTGACATCTTTACAGAACAATAAAATATAAAAAGTGATCTAGCAGATCTAGAACTGTAAGAGTCTAACAATTTTGAAAAAGAAAGTAAAAAGACATTGTACCAGATTTCAAAACTTTTTATAAAGCAAAAGGAATCAAGAGTGTGATGTGTGATATTGGCAAAAGCACAGATATAGAGACAAAGGAATGAATCTATGCATGTGTTAAAATTCACAGATTACACGCACACACAAAAGCAAATTTTACAACATGTAAATTATATCTTAATTTAAAAAAGGAAAAAATTATTAACTACAGTAATTTAGTTTTTAAAAAAGTACAAAGAGTTAAGCAGCTGGGCATAACGGAAAACTAGTAAACTGCAAGGTAAGTCAAAAGAAATTACTCAGAATATAGCATGAAAAAGTTAGTAAATATGAAGCCTTCCACCACAGCAGCCAGTGAAGAACAGCACAAAAGGCTCTTTGATACCCTATGGCCATGCACCTCAACAAAGACCACAAGATGCCCGAGAACATGAGCAAGCTGAGGCGCAGGCACCACTGTGGATGCCTGACCACACATGCCAAACTCCTCTGGGACATGATCAGAGAGTTATGTGGCTTTGCCTCATGCAAGCAGAGCACCTTGAAGCTGTTAAAAGTCTCCAAAGATAAGGAGGCCCTCATGATCATCAAGAGAGAGTGGGGACACACAACCATGCCAACATGAAGCATGAAGAACTGGGTAAAGTCTTGACTACCAAAAGGAATGTAGCAGCCAAGGACTGAGCCCTCTCCCCAATCTGTGTATAATAAAACTTTCACAGAAATAAACAAATAAACATGGAAAAACCGCAAGAAATCTAACTTGGATGAAGTTCTAGAAGAAGAGAAAAAGTAGGGCAGATAACGGCTGAGAATTTTCCAGATGGATGAAAGACACTAAATCAAAAGAAACTCAGGGATGCCTGGATGACTCAGCTGGTTGAGTGTCCAACTCTTGATTTTGGCTGGGTCATGATCTCACAGTCTATGAGTTCAAGCCCCACATGGGGCTCTGCGTTGACTTGAAGAGCCTGCTTGGGATTCTCCCCTCAACCCCGCCCCTTCCTGCTCACACGTGCACTCTCCCTCTCTCAAAAAAATAAAATTAAAAAAATAAAAAATTTTAGGGGCGCCTGGGTGGCTTAGTCGGTTAAGCGTCCGACTTTCCCTTAGGTCATGATCTCGCGGTTCGTGGGTTCGAGCCCTGCGTCGGGCTCTGTGCTTACTGCCAGCTCAGAGCCTGGAGCCTGTTTCAGTCTGTGACTCCCTGTCTCCCTGACCCTCCCCTGCTCACGCTGTCTCTCTCTCTCTCTCCTAGAAATAAATAAAACATAAAAAATAAATAAATAAAAAATTTTAAATAAAAAGAAACTCAATAAACCCTAAACCAGACAAATAAAAGGAAATTACTACATAGAAAAATCACAGTTAATGAGGGAACACAGAGAATATCTGAAAAGAAGCCACAGGAACTGACTGCTCAATACCAAGAGTGGAAGCCAAAAGACAGTGGACAGAAAATGTGCTAAAAGAAAAAATATTCCAAACTAAAATTCTAGGGGCACCTGGGTGGCTCAGTTGGTTAAGTGTTCGACTTTGGCTTAGGTCATGATCTCACAGTTCGTGGGTTCAAGCCCCAGGTCAGGCTCTGTGCTCAACACCTGCCCAGAGCCTGAAGCCTGCTTCAGATTCTGTGTCTCCTTCTCTCTCTGCCCCTCCCCTGCTCATGCCCTATCTCTCTCTGTCTCTCAAAAATAAATAAATGTAAAATAAAAATTTTTTTTTTAAAATTTCAAACTAAAATTCTATACTGATTTTTTAAGGCCACAAATTTCTCCCATTTTTTATGCCCCCCCCCATTTCTTTATGAACACTCTATTATGTGATATTGTCACTACTCCCATCAAGGGATGGAGTCTAGGAGTGCCTGGGTGGCTCAATTGGTTAAGACCCAGACTCTCAGTTTCCACTCAGGTCAGGATCTCTTGGTTCATGAGACTGACCCCTGCATTGGGGTCTGTACTGACAGCATGAAACCTGCTTGGGATTCTCATTCATTCATTCATTCATTCATTCTCTCTCTCTCTCTCTCTCTCTCTCTCCCCTCCCTCCCCCGCTCATGCACAGGCACACTCTCTCTCAAAATAAATAAATAAAGTTAAAAAAAAAAAAAAGAGGGCTGGTCTTATTCCTCCACTCTTTGGAATCTTGGGTTGGCCATCCAACTTGTTCTGGTCAATGAGACATCAGTAAATATGACAGCAAAGGTTTGTAGAGTGCTTGTGCATAGGAACTTGTCATTTCTATACTGATTTTTTTAATTTTTTTAAATGTTTTATTTATTTATCAGAGCGAGAGACAGAGACAGCATGAACAGGGGAAGATCAGAGAGAGAGGGAGACACAGAATCTGAAACAGGCTCCAGGCTCTGAGCTAGCTGTCAGCACAAAGCCCAGCATGGGGCTTGAACCCATGAACCGTGAGCTCATGACCTGAGCTGAAGTCGGATGCT
This sequence comes from Hyaena hyaena, assembly GCF_003009895.1. Taxonomy (NCBI): domain Eukaryota; kingdom Metazoa; phylum Chordata; class Mammalia; order Carnivora; family Hyaenidae; genus Hyaena; species Hyaena hyaena. Next base: position 144,935 of record NW_024081205.1, read on the forward strand.
CAACCGACTGAGCCACCCAGGCACCCCTATTGATTTTCGAACCTAGTCACCATGTGAAGGAGTTTTGGCTAGCCAGCTGGATGATGAGGGATATGTTGCCCAGGTACCCCTCACCCTAGCAGACCACCAGACAGATGACTGTCTAGCCCCTAGCTGACCTGACAAATGACTGTAGATACATGAAGGAGCTGAAGTGACACCATGCAGACCAGAGACAAACCATCCCATTGAGTCCTGCCCAAACTGCTGACCTACAGATACACGGGAAACAGTTGTTTTTCAGTCATTGAGTTTGGGATAGTCTGTTATCCAGAAATAGATAATTGAAACCTAGACCCAACAAAAATATCTTTTAAGAATAGGGCAGAATAAAGACCTTTGCAGACAAACAAAACCCTGACAGCTGGCCACTACGAGACCCTCACTAAAGGAAATTCTAAAGAATGTACTGTAGGTAGAAGGAAAGTTGTTCCAGATGGAAGATGAGAGATGCAAGAAGGCATGATGAACAAAGAAAGTGCTAAATATGTGGGTAAATCTATAAAAATATTGCTTTTGTAATAAAATAATAATAGAACGAAAAAATTCAATACCAGTTGCTTTTGTAATACAATACAACCCCTTAAAGTATTTAAAATATTCATTGCTCAGGGCGCCTGAGTGGCTCAGTCAGTTGAACATAAGACTCTTGATTTCAGTTCACGTTATGATGCCAGGGTTGTGGGACTGAGCCCTGCGTTGGGCTCTGGGCTCTGCACTCTGCGCTGAGTGTGGAGCCTGTTTAAGATTCCCTCCTGCCCCTCCCTCTCTTTCCCTCCGCCCTTCTTCCCTGCTCATGTTTTTTCTAAAAAATTAAAATTAAAAAAAAAAAAATCAATGCCAGCCACCACTCCCAGACATTCTGATTTAATTTACCTGAGACATCTGGGTACAGATATTTTAAAAATCACTCTAGGTGCAAGTAGAGTTGGAATCACGGACTTAAATGAAAAACTTAGGCCTTGCGGGGCCCCTGGGTGGCTTAGTCGGTTAAGAGTCTGACTTTCGCTTAGGTCATGATCTCACGGTTCGTGGGTTCGAGCCCTGTGTCAGGCTCTGTGCTGACTGCCAGCTCAGAGCCTGGAGACTATTTCAGTCTGTGACTCCCTCTCTCTCTGACCCCCCCCTGCTCATGCTGTCTCTCTCTCTCTCTCCTAGAAATAAATAAAACATTTTAAAAAAAATTTAAAAAAAACAACAACTTAGGCCTTGCATATTTAAAGTTGGCATTAATCCCTACCTTCTCCTTTTATTTGGCTTGCCTTTTTTGAAGTTAATGATGTGTGGTTCTCCACTAAAATAAGTTTTTAAAAACTTACTGTCTCTGTAATACAAAGAGGCTCACCTTGGGAGATAATAAAGGTCTTAAAACAATCACTACGTAATTCCTAATTATTTTTCATCAAGAGGACATTACTATAAATTCACAGGGTGTTCTCAGTTGCAAGCATTCAAGAAAACCTGAGCTAAGGCTAAAGCTAAACAGGTTTTCTGGTTAATGTTCTTCTACAGTATACTGAGCAAAATGTAACATATAAAAGACTAGGCTACAGGCCATCTGTTAACTAAACTAACAATAACAGATCAGGATACCGTGCTACTTAAAATATTCTATGTTAACTGCTCATTTTCCTAAAATTAACTCTGTTGAATAGATAGGGTTGATGGTGCTTAGGATCTAAATCAATACACAAACCTCAGAATTACAATAACCCTCAAAGCAAACCTTAAAAACCTTTAAATGATGAAAGATTCCAAAATTAGGAATTCTGGCTACAATATCAAAATAAGAAGGGATGAAATTAATGTAAGGAATAAGAAAATGATGCACGTAACAGATAATATAAATGAGAATATACAAGCCATACCTTACTGATTTTGAGATGCCCCATTATTTCATGTACCACTAGAGAAAAAATTCTGCCAATTATAATTATGTCATAAAATTTAAGATGCATCCTGATTTCAAAGACGTTAAGGTAAAAAAATAAAATGTATGCTTTACTATCAATAAAATATGACAAATGACAAAACATTCTAACTAGGCAACCAGGGGATTTTTGACAAAAGCTGTCTACCAGTATTAAAACTCTCGGCAAACCAACCATACACAACACAATTTAGCATCAAAATACAACCTCAAGGAAATAGCACTCTCTATGCATATAAGGTATCAAAGAGAAAATGTTACATCTATGGAGAAACAGCAATATTCAAATTCATTACCACCCCTAAAGCAGTATCATAAAAATGTACATGCCCCTAAAGCAGTATCACAAAAATGTACACGCCCACCCAAGAAAGCATAAATGTGCTGGTTTGCCTGTTCACTATGCACATTCTCTGTCTCTCAAAAAACCCAACTAATTTAACCAAAAACTGCAGTGTCAAGCATACACATTTGGTCCTGATTAATAAAAGTCCATACCAAATATAAAAACTAACAATCAGCGAATTCCTATAAAAATGCAGGATTACTTAAAGAGATTATACCAAAACATTTTTCTAGCTGAAGATGATGCTAATTTGGATAGTTTGTAAACCATTAAAAAGAGCTATATGTACATTATATATTATATTCTAAGACAAATTTGTTCTACAAAGGGACATGTTGTAATTACCGTCAGCTCTGCAGGCCACATAATCTACAATCTTGGTGTCTTCTTTTAACAATCTTTTAAAACTATAAAAACCATTTGTACACCCAGAGACCCACAAAAACAGGCTGTAGACTGGATTTAGCCCATGGGGCTGAAGACTGCCAATTTCTGGTCTAAGATATAAATGGGCATAAATGGGTGCTTCATAAAACAAGATTGCTAAAGAAATTAAAGAACATATCTATTCTGGATTTTAATTTAATAGGTTTCGGGAAATGCTTTAACAAGAACTGCTAAGCCAAAAAAACCAATAAAGCTTACTGAAGAAAAACTATTTAAAAAAATTTTTTGTATGTTTTTTTAATTTATTTCTGAGAGAGAGAGAGAGAGAGAGAGAGAGAGGGTGAACAGGGGAGGATCAGAGAGAGAGGGAGATACAGAATCTGAAACAGGCTCCAGGCTCTGAGTTAGCTGTCAGCACAGAGCCCGACATGGGGCTCGAAGCCACGAACCGGGAGATCATGACCTGAGCTGAAGTTGGACGCTTGACCGACTGAGCCACCCAGGTGCCCCAACTATTTTTTATTCTTTTCACTTAAAATCTAATCTTGGGGGGAGGGGGTGCCTGGGTGGCTTAGTCAGTTAGTTGAGCATCCAACTCCTAATTTCGGCTCAGGTCATGATCTCACAGTTCCTGGGATCAAGCCCCGCACTGGGCTTTGTGCTGACAGTGTGGAGCCTGCTTGGGATTCTCTCTCATTCTCTCCCTCTCTCTCTCTCTGCCCCTCACCTGATCACTCTCTCTCAAAATAAAGAAATAAACTTAAAAATTTTTTAAAGAATTAAGTCTAAAAAAAAAGAATTAAGTCTAATCTTTGACAAAGTTCTGTTTATGCATAAGAACCTGAATGGGCAGCTGAAGAAATATTTTTATTTTTAATTCTTAGAGAAAATCATGTACCAGTTCTAATGCAGGAAAATAGACACTGAAATCTTATTGAGGTCAAACCATTTTTTCTAATGACTTCTATCATACTCTATATATTGGACCCTACCCTCCACAAACCTCGACTTCAACAAAAATACACAAAGAATGACTTTCAGAGGATTATCCTACCCACTTTGCTAATAGCAAAGCCCACACAGGCGTGATAAACATCAAGGGAGAGAAATGAATCTCTAACATCAGTAAAATGCCAAAGCTAGGGCAACAGCTTTTGTATTAGTGCTGCCTGGTATATACTTGTTTATAAAAGGAAAAATAAATCAGTAGGGAGTTTTATATAAATGGTGTTTTCTGTAGTTATTAAACTTAAAAACTGAACATCAATTTAGATAAATCTCTGTCAAACCGACTAGCTATATACCCTTAGCTGTTCCTATGTAGAAGGAAACATCTCCCAATTTAAAAAGTAGATTCATATATGTTCTAAGTAAATCTATTCCAATAAATTGTTTGAATCACAAAGGAAATCACCAAAGGCACACTCTATAAATGTTTTCTGACAAAGAACTCTGCAAAATTAAAATGGGCCACAACTATGGATCCAGAAAGAAACCTAGCTAAAGGACTGTAATCTGTAACAAGAATCCCAGATATAAAGACAAAAAATATAAAACATCAAAGCAGGGGGAATCATATGTTTTGCTCTAAGTATTCTGACTTCATACTAAAATGTCCATGGGGCACCTGGGTGGCTCAGTCGGTTAAGCGTCCAACTTCAGCTCAGGTCATAATCTCACGGTTTGTGGGTTTGAGCCCCGCGTCGGGCTCTGTGCTGACAGCTTAGCTCAGAGCCTGGAGCCTCCTTCGGATTCTGTATCTCCCTCTCTCTCTGATCCTCCCCTGCTCACACTGCCTCTCTCTCTCTCAAAAATAAACATTAAAAAAATAAATAAAAATAAAATGTTCTTATAGCAATCACTTAGATTTGTTTCCTGTCTCTGTTAAAGCTAAAAGGATGAAGAAAACACAACTTTGGGTTGATTTTTGTTTGCTTTTGTTTTTTTTTAGCCAACCAGACCTAAAGACAATGAGTTTGATCTCTCTTTTAAAAAACTGTTTACTTATATGAGTATGTTGATGACTCATGATTGATGAATAAAAATGAGACAGAGACAAAAAGGAAATGGACCAAAATTGATCTCATTAAAGTAGGTAAAAGCTTTCTGCAGAACTGAGCCAATTAATACCATATTCTACAGCTACAAACTTGTCTGAATACTGTCTGTGGTGCAACACAGTCTATACTACCCTTTGCTTTGTAGGATTTCTTGCTTTATGAAGTTCAATTTCAGAGTAAATTCTGCCAATGTGCTTTATGAGGACTAAATGTAAATCATTTGTAAGAAATCAACAGATAATGTCTAATATTTAAAAAAAAACAAGAGAACATAAATATTCTGCTTAAAAATTAGATAAATGCAAGAATAAAAAGCTAAAACTAAGTTGAAAGTGGGGTGAGAGCTAAAACAGGAAATTACAGGTTTCCATTATAAACTCTCACTTGTATAATCATGCATTAAAACTATGTATATATTACATGAATAAAAAAAGAATGGGTGGGTCACCTGGGTGGCTCAGTCAGTTAAGCATCCAACAATCCGACTGGCTCAGGTGATGATATTACAGTTCATGAGTTGGAGCCTCCCATCAAGCTCTCTGCTACAGGCGTGGAGACCACTTCAGATCCTCTGTACCCTCCTCTCTCTGCCTCTCCCCCGTTCATCTGCATTCTCTCTCTTTCACTCTCTCCCAATATAAATAAATAAACTTAAAAAAAAAAAAAGCATTTACTTAAAAAAAAAAAAAGCAGGGGCGAGAAAAAAACTAAAGCCATAAGCCTCCCAGAATATAGTGTCTATGTGAGAGTATGAGAGCATTTTCTGAACTTGCACTACTATCCTGCTCTGCTGTGGTTCAGTATGCAAAAAGTTACCCAGTCTAGAAATAATGGTTTGGTTTGGTTTTATTAATTTCTCCCAAAATACCATTTACAAAGATTATCCTGAATCCTCTAGTTAAAACAAGATTTAAGAAAAGACCTTTTGAGGGGCGCCTGGGTGGCTCAGTTGGTGAAGCGTCTGACGACTCTTGGTTTCGGCTCAGATCATGATCACATAGTTTTGTGAGTTCAAGCCCTACGTCGGGCTCCATGCTGACAGTGCAGAGCCTGGCTGGGATTTTCTGTCTCCCTCTCTTTCTGCCCTTCCCACCTTGTGCTGTCTCTCTCTAAATAAATAAATAAATAAACTGAAGGGGGAAAAAAGACCTTTAAAACAATGTTTTCACCAAGATGACATGGTCTTACAAGGCATTTCAGTAATCTTCAACTAGTGGGAAAAAGGTAAATATGTCCTGATCCTGAAAATTCTGTTTTAAGAGCCAGGTCTTAATAATTCACATAAATGGGTTGGGATCATGAATCAGAGAGTTCAAGTCTACCCCAGGAATGTTGAGTAGTGATAACACGCTAGGCTTTAAAAACTTAAGAGATCTTCATTTAAAGGTATTAGCTTAACACTTCCAGAATAACTGAATCTCATGCTGCACATTTTTTTAAAACAGATCTAAATCCTAAAGGTTATTAAAGATGGTAAATCAAAGAACTAAGTTGAAAATGTTGCTCTTAGTAGTGATAAGAACAAATCCCAGTGAGCTTTTTCCAGACCTAGGAGATCCAAGAGTTGGATAGGAGAAAAGTCCTTGAGAATCAAATCCACACTAACAATAGATGCTGTAACATTTTTGTTTTTTTAAATCAAGCATCAATTTTTAAAGCTCTAAGTATTATTAATATACTTCTAGCTTTTTTCCCCCTAGTAAGTGACAGGCCTGTACTTCACATTATTTTCAGAGCTGTACATGACATAAACTCTTCCCCAAAACTGCAACTACAAACAACTAATTAAGGAAAATAATTATGAAACAGTATATAATATTTTGTGACTTAAAAATGGGTTTACAAGCAGGAAACAACCTCCTTGACCTCCACCGCAGCAACTTCTTACTTGACACATCCCCAAAAGCAAGGGAATCGAGAGCAAAAATAAACTGTTGGGACCTCATCAAGATTAAAAGCTTCTGCACAGCCAAGGAAACAACCCAGAAAATTAATAGGCAACCAACGGAATGGGAAAAGATAGTTGCAAATGACATATCAGATAAAGGGTTAATATCCAGAATCTATAAGGAACTCACCAAACTCCACGCCCGAAAAACAAACAACCCAGTGAAGAAATGGGCAGAAGACATGAACAGACACTTCTCCAAAGAGGACATCCAGATGGCCAACAGACACATGAAACGATGCTCAGCATCCCTCCTCATCAGGGAAATACAAATCAAAACCACACTGAGATACCACCTCACGCCAGTCAGAGTGGCTAAAATGAGCAAATCAGAGAACTCTAGATGCTGGCGAGGATGTGGAGAAACGGGCACCCTCCTACACTGTTGGTGGGAATGTAAACTGGTACAGCCCCTCTGGAAAACAGTGTGGAGGTTCCTCAGGAAACTAACAATAGAACTCCCTTATGACCCAGCAATAGCACTGCTAGGAATTTACCCAAGGGATACAGAAATGCTGAGGCATAGGAGCACATGTACCCCAATGTTCATAGCAGCACTCTCCACAATAGCTAAAACATGGAAAGAGCCTAAGTGTCCATCAACAGATGAATGGATCAAGAAGATGTGGTTTATCTATACCATGGAATACTACATGGCAATGAGAAACAATGAAATCTGGCCATGTGTAGCAACATGGATGGACCTTGAGGGTGTTATGCTGAGCGAAATAAGTCAGGCAGAGAAGGCAAATACCATATGTTTGCACGTATAGGAGGATTAGGAGGAACGTGACGGAGGACCAAGGGGGAGAAGAAGGGCGGAAATGGTGGGGGAAAGGGAGAGAGGCAAACCATGAGAGACTCTTGAATGCTGACAAAAACTGAGGACTGATGGATGTGGGGGGGAGGGGGGGATGGGCATGAAGGAGGGCACTTTGGGGATGAGCACTGAGTGTTATGTAGAAACTAATTTGACAATAAACTATTTGTAAAAAAAAAAAAAAACAAAAAAACAAAGTAATTATTGATAGAAAAAAAAAGAAAAAAAAATTGGGTTTACAAACTTGAATATAACTTACTGAGATAAGGAGATGCTTCTTGTTTTGATTTTTTGAATGTTCAACTAATTTTAGTGCAGTTCAGTTAGGTGAAATTTTTCAGCCAGGATATATCACCCAGTAGCAGTATTTGGGGAGTCACTTATTAATAGGTTTTTGAAAAATCAACTGTTTGTGAATAAGGTGAACAAAACTTCAAAAATGTTTAATTTGCTTTGGAACTTATAATCTGTCAGTGCAGTAGCAAAAGCCAACAAAACTCTACTTCTAGGAAGTACCTAAGTACAGGCATTTCACCACAGAATTCATAGCTGTGAAATATGAAAAATAACTTTAATACTCATGCATGAGAAAGTGGTTGAATAAACTAAGGAATATCTTTAAGAATTGATTTAAAGTAGGGGCGCCTGGGTGGCTTAGTCGGTTGAGCGTCCAACTTTCGCTTAGGTCATGATCTCGCAGTTCGTGGGTTCGAGCCCCGCGTCGGGCTCTGTGCTGACTGCCAGCTCAGAGCCTGGAGCCTGTTTCAGAGTCTGTGTCTCCCTCTCTCTCTCTGACCCTCCCCTGCTCACGCTGTCTCTCTCTCTCTCTCTCTCCTAGAAATAAATAAAAATAAAAAAAATTAAAAAAAAGAATTGATTTAAAGTGATTTCCAAAATACAATGTTAAATGCAAAAAAACAAAGTGCAAAAGAGTAAACTATGTTGCGTATGGGAAAATTAAGAAAATATACACATATCTGCTCACCTGTACATAAAGAAACAGAAAGTATATACTAAAACTGAGACTGGCTACCCTGGGAATGTGCAGGAAAGGATGGAAGGATGGGAATGGGGTAAAAAGTGTAGCAGGAAGGTAATTCTAGAACCATGTTACTTTTACTGGCCCCAAATTTTTAAAATAAGACTAGGGGAAGGCAAAAATGCAGTTCAAAGAAAAAAAAATGAACCTAACTCTATTTCAAGTGAACTGCATAAACATAAAGGAGAGAGAAGAAAGAAGGAGGGAGAATAACTTAAGTGGTTCATGAACACAGTATTTTTTGACTATATATACTCAGTCCAATCACAAAAAGTGATGTAAACAAATACTGAACTCTCATAGGTTTTCTCACAATGGCATTTTAAAATTATTTTAGGTATATTACAGGATTCAGAAATTTAAATAAATAATTTAAGGATAACAGGAACCAAGTTTTCAATGTCAGAGAAGGGAATTAAAAACATGGAAAGGGAGAAAGCTAGAATGAACCTTGCAGTGCTGAAGGTATCAATACGAAGAAAAATCACTTTTTAACATGTATGTCTATACACACAGATACGAACAGATGTCTGTGTATTTATATACATATGGGTATTCATATGTACATATGAATGTATGTATGCAAATACACACAAACACACACATATACACTTTATACATTTTCTGGCTCTGCCTGTTGAAGCAGTAGCAGTTCAGAAGCAGTGAGCACATCTAGCATCTGAACCCTGGCTTCTAAATACCATTCTCCACTAAAAGGAAAAGAGCTCCTTGTAGAAGTGGTTAACTTCAGAGCTAGGATTAGAAAATAGTACAAAATGAGCCTAAGAGACTTCCAGGTTCTATGTCGATATGTAAAGAGCTTTGAAATCATCACTCCCATCTTTACAACAAGAAAAAAGATTAACTAAAAAGTAACAATTCTTCTTAAATCTATCAGAGAACTGAAGTCACAGGGTAAACCCCTGACCAAAAATTGGAGAGACAGGTGCACCTGGGTGGCTCAGTCAGTTAAGCATCTGACTTTGGCTCCGGTCATGATCCCAGGGTTGTGGATCGAGCCCCACGTCAGGCCCAATGCCAAGCGTGGAGCCTGCTTAAGATCCTCTCTCTCCCTCTGCGCTTCCCTCTCTCTCTCTCTCTCTCAAAAAACAAACAAAATGACAACAACAACAAACTGTGGTGCTGGCATAAAGACACAGAGACCACAAGGAGAGAATAAAGAGCCCAGAGATAAACTTTGGCATATATAATCAACTGATTTTCAACAAAGATGCCAAGATCATTCAATGGGGAAAGGGCAGTCTTTTCAACAAATGGTATTAGAAAAACTGAGTATCTTCATGCAAAAGAATAAGCTGGATCCTTACCCTACAGTGAGTTCAAAATTTAATTCAAAATGGATCCAAGACCTAAATATAAGAGCTAAAACTATAAAACTCTTAGAAGAAAGCACAGGGTAAAACATTTATTATAGCACTGAATTTGGCAATGATTTCTTGGCTATGAAACCAAAAGCACTGACAACAACAAAATAAACTGGAATACATCAGAAATAAAATCTTCTGTGCATCAAAGCACACAATCAACAGAGTGAAAAGACAACCCATGGGATGAAAAAAATATATACTTGCAAATCATTTATGTGATAAGAGGTTAATATACAGAATATATAAAGAATTCCCTGGGGCGCCTGGGTGGCTTAGTCGGTTAAGCGTCCGACTTTCATTTAGGTCATGATCTCACGGTTCGTGGGTTCGAGCCCCGCGTCGGGCTCTGCGCTGACTGCCAGCTCAGAGCCTGGAGCCTGTTTCAGAGTCTGTAACTCCCTCTCTCTCTGACCCTCCCCTGCTCACNTTTTTCCATGTATGTTCCAATTTGTGGAATTTATGCATGGATTGTTCTTATGATGTGGACTCTTTTTTAAAAGTTTTTTTAGGGGCGCCTGGGTGGCTTAGTCGGTTAAGCGTCCGACTTTCACTTAGGTCGTGATCTCACGGTTCATGGGTTAGAGCCCCGCGTCGGGCTCTGCGCTGACTGCCAGCTCAGAGCCTGGAGCCTGTTTCAGAGTCTGTAACTCCCTCTCTCTCTGACCCTCCCCTGCTCACGTTGTCTCTCTCTCTCTCTCCTAGAAATAAATAAAACATTAAAAAAAAAATTCCTGTAACTCAACAACCAAAAAACAACCCGATTAATAATTGGCAAAGGACTTGAATAGACATTTCTCTAAAGAAGGTATACAAATAGCCAATAAGCACATGAAGATGCTCAATAAAACTAATCATCAAGGAATAAATCAAACCACAATAAGATATCACTTCACATTCATTACAATGGTTACTATTTATTCTTTTTTTTTTTTTTTTAAGAGAGAGAGAGAGAGAATGCATGCACACACACAAGCAAAAAGGGAAAAAAAGAGCAAAGGGAAAGGGAAAGAGAATCTCAAACAGGCTCCCTGCTGTGAGTGCAGAGCCTGACACAGGGCTCAAACACTATAAGATCATGACCTGAGCCAAAATCAAGAGTTGGACACTAAACCAACTAAATCCCAGGAGGGCCCCAAGCTAGGTCCTTCTACAAAGACACAAATTCAGGAGTCACACTGATAAAGTTTAGGTATTATACAATGTTTTGAAAAACTTCTAGCTAGATCCAGAATGTTTACTCTTAGTGATCTTGGCATTTTGCATTTCTAAAGCTACAATTTCTCTTTACAGGAGCTACTTATGGTGCTTTTCCCAACTGCTCTGGATCTATTCCAGAATGGCATTTAAGACATTTTATATCTACTTTCTTAGAGATCACTCAGGCATTATTTTTGGGGTGCAAAGCCTCACGTGTTTGGTTTCACCTCAAAAATATACTGCAATATTAATCAGTGCAGTGACAATTTAGAAAGTAGTTACACAATTATTTTGGACAATAGAGCTAAACATCTTTTGCTGAAATTTAACTTCAGAATGAAACAGTTCTGAGGGAGGAAAAAAAGAAGAAAAGCTGAATAATCTTTACTTTGTGGATCCTAAGTTAAACCTGAGATATCAATTTTCAGGAACTGGTAAGATTTAAAAAATTCAGGGCTATAGCCTTTAAGTACTTCAAAAAAAATTATGTATCTTGTTTTCTGTCACCAAATTGATCTAAATCTCCTCACCCCTTTCTTCCTTTATGAGCATTTATATTCATCCTCTTCCTCTCCAATCTTTCACCTTCTATTGGTTCCTTTTAAACTAAAATAGACTTGGCACAAAAACAGACACAAAGACCAGTGGAAAAGAATAGAGAACTCAGAATTGGACCCACAAATGTATAGCCAACTAATCTTTGACAAAGCAGAAAAGAGTAGCCAATGGAAAAAAGACAGCCTCTTTAACAGATGGTGCTGGGAGAACTGGACAGCAAGCAACATGCAGAAGAATGAAACTAGATCATTTTCTCACACCATACACAAAAATAAACTCAAAATGGATAAAGGACCTGAATGTGAGACAGGAAACCATCAAAACCCTAGAGGATAAAGCAAGAAACAACCTCCTTGACCTCAACCACAGCAATTTCTTACTTGACACATCCCCAAAGGCAAGGGAATCAAGGGCAAAAATGAACTACTGGGACCTAATTAAGATGAAAAAAAACTTCTGCATGGCAAAGGAAATAATCCATAAAACTAATGGGCAACTCACAGAATGGGAAAAGATAGTTGTAAATGACATCAAATAAAGGGATAGTATCCAAAATCTGTAAGTAACTCACCAAACTCCACACCCAAAAAACAAATAATCCAGTGAAGAAATGGGCAGAAGATATGAACAGGCACTTCTCCAAAGAGGACATCCAGATGGCCAACAGACACATGAAACAATGCTCAGCATCCTCATCATCAGGGAAATAGAAATCAAAACCACACTGAGATACCACCTCACGCCAGTCAGAGTGGCTAAAATGAAGAAATCAGGAGATTACAGATGCTGAGAGGATGTAGAGAAACAGGCATCCTCCTTCACTGTTGGTGGGAATGTAAACTGATGCAGCCTCTCTGAAAAACAGTATGGAGTTTCTTCAAAAAATTAAGAATAAAACTCCCCTATGACCCAGCAATAGCACTGCTAGGAATTTACCCAAAGGATACAGAGTGCTGATGTATAGGGGTACATGTACCCCAATGTTCATCGCAACACTCTCAACAATAGCCAAATCATGGAAAGAGCCTGAGTGTCCATCAACTGATGGATGGATCAAGAAGATGTGGTATATTTATACAATGGAATACTACATGGCAATGTGAAAGAATGAAATCTGGCCATGTGTAGCAACGTGGATGAAACCTGAGGGTGTTATGCTGAGTGAAAATAAGTCAGGCATAGAAGGACAGATACCATATGTTTGCATGTATAGGTGGATTAGGAGGAACTTAACGGAGGACTATGGGGGAGAAGAAGGGGAAAAATAGTTGGGGAGAGGGAGGGAGGCAAACCATGAGAGACTCTTGAATGCTGAGAACAAACTGAGGGCTGATAGGGGTGGGGGAGAAGGGAAGGGGGGTGATGGGCACAGAGGAGCGAACTTGTTGGGATGAGCATTGGGTGTTATATGGAAACCAACCTGACAATAAACTATTTAAGAAAAAAATAAACTAAAATAGACTTATTTCCTCAATCTTGAAAAATCTTTATTTAACTAGGATATTCTAGATATTCTCACCTCTTGTCTCTCTCAAACTTCTGAAATACACTAAAATAGTCTCAAAGCGTCCAAATTTGGGTTCTACAGTAACTGTTCTATCTCAATTTTACCAAAATTTATGTTCTTGTCTCAGTTATCAACCTTAACTATTAATCTATTTACCCTACTGATTACTACCACTACCATCTCCTTTCAAAATTCCCTTTCCTTGGCTCCCACAACTAAAATTTCCCTCCTTGGCTTCCACAATTAAACTCTTCTAAATCTTCTTTTAACTCTCAACCACTCCTTCTGTTGCCTGTAATTCCTTCCACAACCCTCTTTCCAACCCTCAATTGTGAGCATTCCCCAGGCTCAGTCCTTGCAATCATATTCTTCTATTTACACATTCTTTTAAGAGGCATCAACCACTTTCATACCTCCAACTACAGCCTTGTAAACTGAAAGACTAAAATTTAGATTCAGTTCAAGATTTAGTTCCAAATTTACATCCTCTTACTGGAAATTGCTTGAAATACCTGGCTGTCATTTCAAATTCAATACAAGCTAAGAATTATGTATTTTTGGAGATAGCCTAACAGTTAAACTTTGACTTATCACCTGGGTAAGCCTTAGTGTTCCTTCAGCTCAATCACTGTCTCAGGAAAACATTTCCTGACTCTCTGATTAATCAAATGTCCACACTTATCTTTCATAGCACTTCTCACAGCTATAATTTTCCATTTATTTTGTGGATTTTTTTAGTGGCTACTTCCTCCACTAGATGGTAAGTTCCATGAGAGCAGGCACTATGTCTTTTCAAGAGTGGTAGGTGAGGAGTATGACAAACACCATATTCTCAGCACCTACCATTAAGTTTCAGACATGAAATAATATTCACCCAAAATGTGTCAAATAAAGGAACAAAAGCACTCTAAATTTTTCCTAGCTAATGAGCCTCCCATCAATCCCATCTCCATCTCCATCACTACTAGCCCACCACTGTCCAGGCCTTTACTTCACAGTTTAATTACAAAAGCAGCTTACTCAAAGAGCTCCTTCATATTTCCCTTACATCAATCTACACTGTACACAAGAGTAATTTCCTTAACCATTTTACCATGCCATTCTCCTACCTCATAATTTTCAGTGACTTCTCATGTCTCTCAAAAGCAAATCTTTTTTTTTTTAATTTCTTAATGTTTTTTATTTATTTCTGAGAGAGAGAGAGAGACAGCATGAACAGAGGAAGGTCAGAGAGAGAGACACACACACAGAACCCGAAGGAGGCTCCAGGCTCCGAGCTAGCTGTCAGCACAGAGCCCGACATGGGGCACGAACCCACGAACTATGAGATCATGACCTGAGCCAAAGTCAGACGCCTAACCGACTGAGCCACCCAGGCGCCCCACTCTCAAAAGCAAATCTAAATGAATGCAGACATTTCACTAAAGTCCTCAATCTGCCATGAACACTAATGTCAACTGAGGGCAACCCTTCCCACTAGCCATGACTTTGAAACACACTGAGTCTTCCTTCTCTCTGACTCTCCTTTATTCTAAGTTCCTTGCAGACTACCACCAGTAAAATTACCTTGGAAATGTTACTATTATTGTATCACAAATGCCTAACATTAGTTAACCAAGTTTTGTTGGCAATATATTTACAAACCATCTCTTAGGATGTATTTCTTATAAGGTACGATTAATATTATTTATAATATTCTTATCAATCATAGTTTCAAAAAACTTCATTTTATAAATATGTCCTTAAATTCCAATGATCACTGATTCAAAAATTCTAAGTAAAATTATGGCAAATTAAATTCTGCTCTCAAAAACAAAAGATAAAGACTAGTTCAGCATTAGAAAAATCTATCAATATAACATACCTCATTCAGAAATTGCACATTTCCTTTTCAAAAAAAAAAATTGTTTCCATACAAAATAAAATACACAAAACATATGCTTAAAAATAAGAAAAAAGTCAACCATAATGCATCACTATGCTAGAATACTAAAATCTTTACGAAATATAATAGTATGTAACATAATCAAGTGGCTTAGTTTCTCATTATTTAAACCAATAATTTAATCTAGGTTTTCTATGGGCACCAGGGTGGCTTTGTCAGTTGGGCATCCGACTTCAACTCAGGTCATGATTTCACAGTTTGTGACTTCAAGCCTCACGTCAAGCTCTGTGCTGACAGCTCAGAGCCTGGAGACTGCTTCAGATTCTGTGTCTCCCTCTCTCTCTGCCACTCCCCTGCTCTTTGTCTCTCAAAAATAAATAAATATTTAAAAATCTTTAATAAAAATAAATAAATAGGGGCACCTGGGTGGCTCAGTCAGTTACGCATCCGACTTTGGCTCAGGTCATGATCTCACGGTTCCTGGGTTCGAGCCCCGCGTCGGGCTCTGTGCCGACAACCAGCTCAGAGCCTGGAGCCTGTTTCAGATTCTGTGTCTCCCTCTCTCTATCTTTGACCCTCCCCTACTCACACTGTCTCTCTCTTTCTCTCAGAAATCAATAAATAAAAATTAAAAAAAAAAAAAGAAATCGGTTTCTTTCTAAAAATAAATAAGTAAATAAACAAACTGGGTTTTCTAATGTTAAGTATAAAGTTTTGCCCAGATGGATTTTTCACATTATATATACTTAAGAACCAAAGAGAAAGAAATATTTATTAACAAAATTTTAAAAGATTCTTTATTTTCAAAACATTTATACTGTATCTAAAAGACCTAATACCATGCCTGCATAATTTTATTCATATTTCAATACAAAGAACTTCCTAAACTAAAAAGCTGCATTATTAAAGTTAGAATACCTCTGAATTAGAAAAAGAATAAACAGGTAGGCAAAGAGACAGGCAGGTACCACATAAGTAGAAAACCACTAGTAAATGTGACCCAAGAATTTTGCAAAGAAGGGAAGACTATCAAACAGTCTTGCAAAATTTAGTGCTTAGAGAGAGTAAAATGGACCTCAGTTCATGATTAAACACTATTTTTTAAAAATTTTTTGTTAACATTTATTCATTTTTGAGAGACAGAGAGAGACAGAGAGCAAGTGGTAGAGGGGCAAAGAGAGAGGGAGACCAGAATCTGAAGCAGGCTCCACGCTCTGAACTGTCAGCACAGAGCCCAACATGGGACTTAAACCCACGAACTATGAGGTCATGACCTGAACTGAAGTTGGATGCTTAACAACTGAGCCACCCAGTCGCCCCTAAACACTATTTTAAAAACAAACAAAAAACTTTAACAGTCACACTCCCTGAACTTTATGAAACAATTCTGTCCTCACACCATATCCTAAAAAGACAATGAGAATTTTGCCACAAATTTTAAAAAGAATTCCAATTTGGTTTTTTCAAAAGGAACTAAACAAGGAATCCAGCTGTTCTGTGTTTTATCTCCAGTGTTACATTAAATCCAGAAACATTAGATAACTTGCCCAAAATTGAAATAAAGGGGAAAGGGTATAAGGACACTATAGTGGCATAAACACAGAACCTGTTTTAAAATGGTACTGCATATAATTACCTTGGTTAAAAGTTTAAAGCAAATACAGAGCTCTAGGCTCTCAAGTTAAACCAAACGGTATAGACATATCACAGCAAGAGGTATCTATCACTAAGTCATGAACATAAAAACCAGCCTATAAAGTCTAACCAAAATATTAAATCAAATCCAAGTTTACATACAAATATCATATTAATCATACATTAATGAGAATACTTCCTTTAAATAATCTAAACATTTTTTAAGTTTTAATGTTTATATTTATTTTTGAGAGACAGAGAGAGAGAGACAGAGTGTGAGCAGGGAGAAGTAGAGAGAGAAGGAAACACAGAATCCCCCGACAACTGCTCATTTTTACAGTTAAAGAAACTGAAGCTCACCAAATTGACCTGCACAAAATAATTTAGCATCTATGGATTTCTGACTCCAAAATTACATATTACATATGATGTTCATCCTTAGTTAAAATAAATACACAGAATAGGTCTAACAGCCTAACCACTAACTTTCTAAACTAGGTTGTGTGATATCAAAAATTGGACATTAAGAATTTATTTCAATGAGTAACTAAGTGTTTGCTCACCAATTACTGAATTTGCTGAGGGGGCATGGGACGGAATTGAAAATACAAATACTGAGCCAGACCTGGTGGCTCAGTCAGTTAGGTGTCCAACTCTTGATTTTGGCTCAGGTCATGATCTCATAGTTCATGGGTTCGAGCCCCACTGTCAGGGTGGAGACTGCTTGGGATTCTCTCTCCCTCCCTCTCTCTCTGGCTCTACCCCACTCTGTCTCTCAAAACAAACTTTAAAAAAACAAAAACCAAAAAACCCACAAATACAAATAAACACTAAATAATGGGGATCGCTACTTTCAATATGTGCAAAATGACCACATTTTGTTGCAAAAACTATACACACAACTATCTATTGAATAATCTGTTTCTGTGCTGATAGCAAAAATTAGCCATGGTTGAATTTGCTTTCTTTTTCCTGCTAGAAATTTGATGAATTCTAACTGTTTCAAGGAAAGAAGTTAACCATTTTGGGAGATATATTATATAAATGTTATATAAAAACATTTTATATAAATGAGTTTGTTTGCTTCAACAAGTAGCATCATTTCACAAGTATTCTAGTTTGTAATCTAACCACATAATAAAGAAAAAATAAGCCAGAACCCTACATTTTAAATGACCTTCCGGCAAAAAGGAATCATTACCAACACCAAAAGCATTTTAACATATACCCAATCATACTAAATTGACTCTTAGAAACTTTCACCTGACAGCCATCTTCTGAATCCAAGAAATATAGGCACTGTACAACAACAATAAGCCGATTTCTAAACTTCAGCGTGTCAATGGAATTAATTTATCATCACAAAATATTGAACTCTCAATCACTCAATGGAGAAATGAAATAATATAATTTTTTAAAAAGTAAACTAAACATAGACATTTCACAAAAGATTAACAACATCCTATAAAAACTATGAAGAATACTGGCTCAGAGTAATAATTATTCGACATTTTTGCTGCTTCCTACTTGATATGTTCTAATTAATTTAAAGAATAAGTCTGCCACTATCTCAATGCAATCTATAAATCACCATTATATCGCAGTGCTAAAGTCTCACGTATAAAAGCAAAAGTTCCAATATGTATCACCTCAGATTGCCATGCCTTGTTGCAGGGTCTGCCATTCAGGAGAAAGCTCAATTTCCCAAGTTTGGTATACCTTAAAGCATCTGGAATTCCTTTTAGGTTACATAAACTGATACTTATGATAATGGAAAGGACACATCCAGAAACAGACAAGTGTGGAAAAAATATCTTCAGAAACTGAAGGGAAAAGGAAAAGTCTAAGGACACTGACTCTCCAGGGCAGAATGAAGCAGACCTGCTTCAGAAAACACACTGGTTTTCCTAACTTCTTCAAGAAGGGAAATTCAGTTGCTTTCTACTAAGATACATTTGTTTTTTGTTTTTTAAGTTCTGCCAGTAAGAGGATATTTTGTTTAGTAGGTACAAAATAAGCTATGAATTAAAACTGACATGGAATACAATCTTTCACACAGTTTACAATAAATGTTTAAAACTAATATCTTGAGGGATGCTTGGGTGGCTCAGTCGGTTAAGTGGCCGACTTCAGTCCAGGTGGTGATCTCACGGTTCATGAGTTCGAGCCCCTAGTCAGGCTCCATGCTGACAGCTCAGAGCCTGGAGGCTGCTTCGGTTTCTATATCTCCCCCTCTCTCTGCCCCTCCCCTGCTCATGCTCTGTCTCTTTCTCTCTCTCAAAATAAACATTTTTAAAAAATGTTTTTTAAACTAACATCTTGGAGCACCTGGGTGGCTCAGTCAGTTAAGTGTCCAACTTGATTTGAGCTCAGGTCATAATCGCATGGTTTGTGAGATGGATCCCGGCTGTGTTCTGACAACTCATAACCTGCTCGAGATTCTCTCTCGCCCTCTGTCTGCCCCTCTCTCACTTGTGCATGCGTGTGCATGCTGTTTCTCTCAAAATAAATAAATATTAAAAAAACACAGGGGCACCTGGGTGGCTCAGTCGGTTGGGCATCCGACTTTGGCTGAGGTCATAATCTCACAGTTCGTGAGTTCGAGCCCTGCGATGGGCTCTGTGCTAACAACTCAGAGCCTGGAACCTGTTTTGGATTCTGTGTCTCCCTCTCTCTCTGTTTTTCTTTCTCAAAAAACAAAAACATACACACAAAACACAGGGGTGCCTGGGTGGCTCAGTCAGTAAAGTGTCTGACTCTTGATTTTGGCTCAGGTCACGATCTCACAGTTCATGAGTTCAAGCCCCGCGTCAGCTCTGCACTGACAGTGTAGAGCCTGCTTGGGATTCTCTCTCTCTCTCTCTCTCTCTCTCTCTCTCTCACTGCCCCTCCCCCACTCACATGGGTATGTATGCACACTCTCTCAAAATAAATAAATAAACATTTAAAAAAATCTAACATCTTAATGTGATAAAGTAAATGTAGAAAAATGTCAATCAAATTTCAGTGATTGAGTATGTGAGTGTTCAATGTATGATTTTTTTCAATGTACAATGTCTTTATAAACTTCTCTGTATGCTTGAAATTTTTCATAATAAAATGGGGGCCTAAAATGAAATGTACCTCTTAAAAAACAGTGGTGATTAAACAAGATACGTACATAAGCACAGAGCAGTTGCCCTATGTTATTTCTTTGTCCCTTTTCAACAATGTCAATTATCCAAAGAATGGGCTGCTCCAAAAGTCAACAACTTCAGGTTCTAGCAACTTATATGTTCTTCAGCAAAGAACAGAACTTTAAAGGCCTTCATCAATAAACAGTATAAACAAAGTCCTTTTAAAGACATAGGTAAACTCAGAAGAAAAGGAGAATCCCCTGGCTGCCAGGAAAAGGAAGGATAGATTAAAAACCACGACACCAAAAAGGGAGGAAGGAAGAAAGATAGAAGTCTGTTTCATTAACCCAGGGCTTGGAGCTTAATGACCAGAAGCAGGTCATAATTTGCATGATCCTCAGCAAATATTATAAAATTGCAACTGAGATCAATATATATGGTTGAAACTGCTTCCATACTTTATATCAAAAAGACTCTATCATAGAAAACTGGATCACAAGAAATAACTCCCTTTCCACACCTTTAGAACAGAAAAAAAGAAATACCTGATTGTTATCAACAACAATCACCTTCCCAAGAAAATGGGAATAACTTCTTGATGTGACAAATCAAAGGTTGGCACACGAACTTGACCTGACTTGCCCAGACAACTGCAACAAAGCTGGCTAGCTGTCTGCAGGACTTGTGTGCTCGCTTCCCTTTTCACAGTGCCAAACTTGTCACTGGGAGCGCTTACCCAGTCCCCTCTGTATCTAGATGCTGCACCTGAAGAGGTCTCACCAGTGGAATGTGAATAAAAGAGAGTTGATCACCTCAGAGTCAGGGCTTTTTAGAATAGGAGGTTGAAACTGAAAGGGTGAATTTTATGCTATGTGAATAGGAAGGAAGGAAGGAAGGGAGGAAGGAAGGGAGGGAGGGAGGGAAGGATGGAGATAAGGTTTAAAAAAAGGTTAAAAAAAGGAGGGAGGTGCCTGGGTGGTCAGGCCTGTGGGTCAGACTCAACACTGAGGGTGGAGCCTAAGATTCTCTCTCTCCCCTGCTCAAACTAAAAAAAATAAAATAAAATAAAATAAAATAACTGGGGGGAAAAAAGGCAACAGCAAGCAGGGGGCTTCTGACTTTCCAGTGTGAAAGCAGAAGACTCCAAACCCCTAGGAAACAAAAGCATGAGATGGGAGGGGCCAGGGTCTCCGGATCACCAGATGGCTGATAGTCTCCCACAATTTCTCTTATGTTAAGCCACTAATATTTTGGAATTCACTGTGGCAGTTAGCTTTGCCCTAAATAATTCATTAACTGAAAGGAAATCTTTTATCCTCTAAGTTAGTAAAAGGCTTGGCTCAACCGGTTAGAGAAGCTGACCCCTTGACACATAACAAAATTATACCTGTGGCACTCTCCTGCTGAAGTAGTTTTGTCAACATAGGGCAATAAAGATCTTTATCTTAATTTTTAAAAACGTCAAACAGGTGGGACACCTGAGTGTCTCAGTCAGTTAAGTGTCTGACTTTGGCTCAGGTCATGATCTCACAGCTTGTGGGTTCGAGCCCTGCGTCCGGCTCTGTGTTGACAGCTCAGAGCCTCAGCCTCCTTCCAATTCTGTGTCTCCTTCTCTCTTTCTGCCCTTCTCCTACTAGCGCTCTCTCTCTCAAAAAAATAAATAAACACATAAAAAATTGTTTTTAATTTAAAAATGTCAAATAGGTAACATATCTGGCTCAAGTTTTTTTTTTTTAAATAAAAAATATAAAGAGTATAGAGGAAAGTTCTCACACGTTTTTATCCTCCAAGTCTAGTTTCTTTTGTATCCTACCAGAACGTTCTAATGCAAGTACAAGCAAATACTAATAAATATTTTTCATCTTACTCTTTGTCTTTGATTACAAAAAAGGTAATATATACTATACCAAGTGACAACTTTACTTTCTTCATTTAATAATAGATCTTGGAGATCTTTCCATACCTGGCATAAACCCCTTCTTTTCCACAGCAATACAATAGCTCATTATATGGATACACAATAACTTATTTAATCACTCCCTTACTGAAAGGTTTTAGAATGCTTCCAATTATTTGCTATTACCAAAAAAAAAAAGAAAAGAAATCATCAATAAAATACTTCCCACACATTGTTCATACTGTTATATATAAATTTTCAGAAATAGGTCTGTTGGGTCAAAAGATCTATATATATATTAACAATTTTTATAAATAATTCACAATCTCCTTTTCTAACAAATTCTCCCTATTCATTCCCCTTTTTATATGTCAGAAATTAAAATTCAAGTCATGGTGATTTCTACAACTGCTTATGAAAGATTATTAATTATTACCAGAATTGTCCCCATAGTAATTACCAACTAGACAAAATATGAAATAATTTTTGGTGACTGGACAACGAGCAGCATAGGCCTGTGATCCCTGAGAGAAGGGAAACAAACAAGGTGCACCAGATGATTACCCCAGCATACTGCCTGGAGGTGGTTTCTAGGCTGCAGCACAGGAGGGGAAACCCAGACAGAATCTAGTGTTCTCACTGAGAAGAGGAAAGAAATCAAAGTTCAATGGATTCAATGTGGCCAGGACTTGCAAGATAGAGTACTGGAAAAGAAAGCTATCCAGAGAACCCAGGATATCTGCAGAGGGATCCCCTTGAGTCTTGTCCTATCCTATGCATGTGCGGCAGCAAACAAAAAAAAGCAAATAAACCAAATAATTCTTGACGTTCACACAAGGCAAGTAGTTCATTCCCACCAGCCAGAAAAGAGAGGCCTTAAACAACTTGGGACGCTGGGTAGAGTCCCATAAGAATCACATCCTAGTAGCAGAATTCAATTAGGCACAAACTACAGCTGCTCTGGACTTACCCTAACAAAGCTTAAAAGCAAGCTTCAAAAAGCTCAAACTGATAATGCATGTAACCTCTGTGCCAGACAAAATCCTACATTCTTTAAAGGAACTCAACAAAATTCAGCACTCAAAGATGTAAGATGCACAGTGGCCAATATCCAGTACAAAATCACCACACTTGCAAAGAAGCAAGAATGTGACCACAAGAAGAAAAACTGATCAGTTGAAAATGACCAAGAAATAACATTGATGTAATTAGCAAATAAGGACCTTAAAATAGTTATTATAAATACCCTGAAGATTGTAGGAGTGCCTGGGTGGCACAGCCAGTTAAGCATCCAACTCTTGCTTTCAGCTCAGGTCAGATCCCATTGGAATCCCATGTCCGGATCTCCACTGACAGCGCAGAGTCTGTGTGGGATTCTCTCTCTCCCTCACTCTCTGCCCCTTCCCTGCTCACGCATGCATGCACACACATGTGCACGCTCTCTCCCCCCCTCAAAATAAACACTAAAAAAATAAAAAAATTGTAAAGGGGCACCAACCTGGCTCAGCTGGTAGAGTATGTGACTCTTGATCTTGGGGTTGTGACTTCAAGACCCATGATGGGTGCAGATATTATTCAAAAGTAAAATTTTAAAAAAATGTAAAGGAAAACATGAACATAATAAAAGAGAAATGGAATACGATATAAAAGACCCCAATCAAACTTCTTCAGATGAAAAATAAAATATCAAAAATAAAAAATACATTAGATGGCTTTAATATCAGACTGAAGATCACAGAAGATAAAAAAACCTAGATACAGCAACAGTAATTACCCAAAATAAGGGGCTCCTGGACAGCTCAGTCAGTTGAGCGTCCGGCTTCGGCTCAGGTCATGATCTCACAGTTTGTGGGTTCGAGCCCTGCGTCGGGCTCTGTGCTGACAGCTAGCTCAGAGCCTAGAGCCTCCTTCAGATTCTGTATC
>NW_024081205.1:169022-355293 GCF_003009895.1 Hyaena hyaena
GGGGGGGGGGGGGGGGGGGGGGGGGTTGGTCAGAGAGAGAGGGAGACACAGAATCTGAAACAGGATCCAGGCTCTGAGCAAACATTCAGCACAGAGCCTGACACAGGGCTCAAACCCATGAACTGTGATGTGAGATCATGACCTGAGCTGAAGTCTGACGTTTAACTGACTGAGCCACCCAGGCGCCCCAAGTGTCTGACTTTTGATTTCAGCTCAGGTCATGATCTCACGGTGTGTGGGAAGCCTGCTTAAGATTCTCTCTCTTCCTTTCCCTCTGCTTCTCTCTCACTCATGGATTCTCTCTCTCAAAAAAAGAAAAGGAAAGAAAAAAAAGAAAGAAAAGCAATGTGGTAACACAGAAAGACAGAGGTTTTAAATTTAAAAAGATTTGGGTTGGAGTCTAAGCTCATATTCTTAAAACTTATATGACTTGGGCAAATCACAATCCATCTGATTCATTTTTTTATCTGTAAAATAAAGCTGATATCTATCCTACTACTATATCAAGAGCTGGAAATCAATGAATAAGTGTTCCATAAAACACATATTGAATAGCAATTTACTTGACTCAATAATTATTTAGGGAAAAGATTGTTAGGCCAATACTTAGTTTTTAAAAAGGAAGTATATTAGGGTGAGTTACTCTCTGACATTATACCTTGTTCTACATCTCCTCTACTTCAAGAGTTAAGAAAAGTTGGGGCACCTGGGTGGCTCAGTTGGTTAAGCATTCAGCTTCAGCTCAGGTCATGATCGAGCAGTAACACTAAAAATTTTTTTCTTTAAAAAAAGAGTTAAAAAGTTTTTGGAATACATCATTTTATGTGGAACAAAACTCTAAGTCATCTTTTTTATGCCAGATAATCTTGATTATCAATTCACCAATACAGTAAGTGTTCAATAAACATTTACAAATGATGAGTAAATCTAAACTGATTCTCTTCTTTTTTTTCTGGGGATAGATAAACCAAACAAAAAGCTTGGGAAAAAAAATTTCAGGAAGACTCCAAAGGTGAAGCCCTACACCAAAATGACTAATTCATCCTATCTCCTCACTCTTAATTGTAGATTTCAAGATACAAAACAGTAAACAATGAAGTCGCTGCAAACAGATACTATTTACTCAAAATCTTAACTATTATGATGAAACAATAAACTGTAAGAAACTGCTGTTTTTTATAAGTCAAATATGATCAACTATTAGAAGAGTTGGTAGGGGGACGGGGCAGTGTACTAAGCAAGGGGAAAGACACTAAACAATATGCTGGTACAAGAATATTCCCAAATAACTGAATATAAAATCTTTACCAACAAATGTTATTTACATAAAATCTCTGTATACTCACAAGCTATAAGGCAGTGCTTTCTGGAAACCTACCCCACTACACTATGTATTTATGGGAGGAAACAGCAGGATGCTGCATGAGCTAGCATGAAGCAGAGCTGGAAAAAGAGGCAGAGATCATCCCACTGAAGAAATGTAAATTTGGGGGCTCCTGGGTGGCTCAGTCAGCTGGGCGTCCGGCTTCGGCTCAGGTCATGATCTCACAGTTTGTGGGCTTGAGCCCGGCGTCAGGCTCTGTGCTGACAGCTAGCTCAGAGCCTGGAGCCTGCTTCAGATTCTGTGTCTCCCTCTCTCTCTGATCCTCCCCTGCTCACGCAGTCGGTCTCTCTCTCTCTCTCTCCCCCTCTCCCTCAGAAATAATTTTTTTAAAAAAACATTAAAAAAAAGAATGTAAATTTGTCTCCACAAGAGGAAGGGAACCACACCAATGTCTTCTGATTTCTGCTTTCACTGCTCTAGTTTCTCCTATTTTAGATATGCTTCCAAGTTGGAAATCAACATACAATAGTATAAATTCTTGAAACTTCTTATAATGATAAACAACTGTGAGTTCCTAATAAACAAATCAATTGTAATAGTATGAAACTGGAATTTTAACTGTTTCAACACCATTCAAAATGAACTCTGCTACCTAATAACCTCAGAAAGAAGGCTTACCTACTGCAAATATTTTGAAGTGTCCTTATTTAATGTATTATTAATTTATGTATTTATACTTTAATATATAGATTGTTTCACAGGCCAGAGAATGTTGAAACCTTAGCAATATCAAAGTCCTTACATATTACTTTCCCTCTGAAAAGTTGCCAATTTTCAGGAAAGTTTCAGTGATTTTTAAATTTATCTGGTTTTACAAAGGGCAAAAAGAATCAATGCCTTCTTTTTCTTAGCTAATAAAAAGCTATGTTCTTAGTCATTCCATTCTACAGAGGGAGGATCTGCATTAAGTAATGCTGTCTTCAGAATACAAGAACTAATTCTTTTCCTCTTCTATTTAAGAACGGGACTTTCCTTTGTCTGATTGGCAGTATATTCCAAATTTAGGCATCATTTAGGCCAACAGAACTAAAGAACATTTGGTAGAACTGAATTCCTTTACCCGGAGAATTCACTCCTTTGCACTCCATAATCTCAAAGTGCACACATTTTTAATACTCAGGAAAGACTATAAATGTTCTTGACCTTCCTCTTCAAGTAAGTTCAACTAAAGTTTTTGTGAAGAAGTCTAGGAAGAATTACATAAAAGGTGTGACACATTACAGTTCGCTTCACATTTCTTTTAACACAGTGAACATAAAACCTTATCTTGAAGAATTTCATCTGCAACAACAAAGAAAAAGGGAAGGAAAAGACTATTTACGGGCAAATGCAATTTGATGCATGGTCTACATATTTAAAAAAGCTTTATCCTCACCATAACCCTGTGGGAGAAGGTTTCATATCTCAGTTTCATAGATAAGAAAATTGAAAGCTGGACAGATAATTTATCCAAGGTCACATTAAGTGGTAAGTGAGCTGGGATTTGAATCCAGGATTGTAATTCTGATTTTTATATCTTCTGTTAATAGGTGCGCTCAGTAGATGGCACTAATTTAACAGATGGCAGAATTTGTTAGTAATTAAAACCCTCCATTACATCCCCTTCTCCCTCCTTGAAATTTTGTCCACTTCAGAATGGTTATCACATTACAGAGCTGATTTGGACAATGCAGAAACTTTGGGAATTCTGTTAAATGACTTGCAGGCTCTTTCTACTTTAAACTTAAGTTACAAATGAAACCTTTCTAAATACCTTCTGTATCTTTCTTTAAACATTATTTTTCTTTCATTCTTTGTTGTTGTTGTTGTTGTTGTTACTCTGTATTTGAACTGATTTATAGCTTGTATGCACACAGCCCTGGTTAATTTTTCTCATACACTGTTGCGATTCACTGTTTATCTTGCTTCCGATTCTAAATATATATCACACTTCTATTTTTGTAAAGGAACACAAAAACATTTTAAGAGTTTGTTCTAGGGGCGCCTGGGTGGCTTAGTCGGTTAAGCGTCCGACTTTCGCTTAGGTCACGATCTCGCGGTTCGTGGGTTCGGGTCCCGCGTCGGGCTCTGTGCTGACTGCCAGCTCAGAGCCTGGAGCCTATTTCGGAATCTGTGTCTCCCTCTCTCTCTGACCCTCCCCTGCTCACACTCTCTCTCTCTCTCCTAGAAATAAATAAAAAAATATTAAAAAAAAAAAAGTTTGTTCTATCTTATAAGTGTACAGATCCAGGAATTCAAGTCAGCACCCATTTTCACTATGACTTCCCCAAGTATTACAAAGAGTTATACATGTTATTCAAGCCTTCATTAGGAAAAGGTACTATAATTACCATACATTCAATCTAACATAATTTTCTAATTTCAGTAAAATTATTAAAACTGAATGAAAAGAGATGCCTAGTTCTCTTAGTTCATTGTTTTTTAGATTCCAGTCCACACTTCTTCTTCCTCCACACTCTATTTTGATGCAGATACAAGGGTTCGTACTGGCACAGTTCTGAGGGCCATCACTTGAGGTTCCTTCATAGGTTTCAAATTTACATAACTCAACCAAAGATGAACCACTTACTGACTTCCAGTTTTATGAGTGCTGCTCTTCTCAAGCTAAAGGTGCACTCCTTATAATTCATAAATTAGACACAGGGAAGACAAGACTCATCCAGAAACCAGATTAGGAAGCATTTTTAGATAGCTAAATTAAGAATTTCATGATATGGGATGGTACCTGGCAGCTCAGTCAGCAGAGCATGAGACTTCTGATCTCGGAGTGGTAGGTTCAAGCCCCATGTTGGGTGTAGAGGTTACTTAAAAAATAAAATCTTAAAAATAAAGAATTTCATGATATGAATAATCAATTTATGAAGAATGAAAAGTGGGGTGCCTGGGTGGCTCAGTTATTTAAGCGTCTGATTTCAGCTCAGGTCATGATCTCAAGGTCTGTGAGTTAGAGCCCCGCATCGGGCTCTGCTAACAGCTCAGAGCCTGGAGCCTGCCTTAGATTCTGTGTCTACCTCTCTCCTCTGCCTCTCTCACTCCCACTCTGTCTCTCAAAAATGAATAAATGTTAAAAAAAAAATTTTTTTTAAAGAAGAATGAAAAGTACTCAAGAGCTTTTTTCTGATCCTTCCAACCATTTCCTCCACTCATACCATTAATGCCCATAGCATTTAATTTATCATTCTTTTATGGTACTTACTATTTTATAACTTATATTAATAATTTTTAGTAAAAATATATTTTTCTTCTTCTAGATCAGCATTGTCTAATAGAAATATAATATAAACCACATCTAAACTATGGTATATAGTCATATTAAAAAATAAAATTCACTCAAAAATTTTTTTAATGTTTTATTTATTTTGAGAGAGAGAGAGAGAGACAGCGTGAGCAGGGAAGGATCAGAGAGAGAGAAAGACACAGAATCTGAAGCAGGCTCCAGGCTCTGAGTTAGCTGTCAGCACAGCCCAACGCCAGGCTCAAACCCACAAACTGCGAGATCATGACCTGAGCCGAAATTAGACGCTTAACCGACCAAGCCACCCAGGCGCCCTCAAAATTCACTTTAATAAAGCACTTAACCCAAAATATGCAATAATATTGTCATTTAAACATATAATCAGCATAAAAAATTAATGAGATATCTTACATTTGTTTTTTTTGTACTAAGTCTTTAAAATCAAGTGTGTCTTTCACACTTATAGGACATCCCAATTCAAACCATTCATGTTTCAACTTCTCAACAGCTACATCTAAGTAGTAACTACCACAGAGACAGAAGGAAGAGGAATGAGCTATTTTACAGTTGGACAGGCTTGCTTTCAAATCTTAATTCCAATACTTACTGGCCCTGAGGCAGTCTCCTCATTAAAAAAATAATTATTATTAATAATAATAATAAATTTCTGATAGGATTAAATGAGATATAATGCCCAGAAAACATCTGGTCTCTTAGCACAGAGCACACAAAAAACTTTCAATAAATGCTATTATCATGTATTT
This sequence comes from Hyaena hyaena, assembly GCF_003009895.1. NCBI lineage: Eukaryota > Metazoa > Chordata > Mammalia > Carnivora > Hyaenidae > Hyaena > Hyaena hyaena. The sequence continues at coordinate 174,406 of NW_024081205.1, forward strand.
TTACCCTCTAACACTAAGCACAGTGTCTTACACATAGTAGGTATTCAATACATGTTTGTTGAAGGAAGAAAAATTAATTTGCATGACATCCTAGAAGCCATTTTAATTGCTTCTTTTTCAAATATATAAATATCTCATATAAACAAGTTAAGTTTTGGGGCACTTGGATGGCTGAGTCGGTTGAGCATCCAACTTCACCTCAGGTCATGATCTCACAGTTCGTGAGTTCGAGCCTCGCATTGGGCCCTCTGCTGCTGGCAAAAAGCCCATTTCAGATTTTCTGTCCCCCTTTCTCTGTCCCTCTCCTGCCTGCACACTCTCAAATATAAATATTAAAATAAATAAACAGGTAAGTTTTATTTTTTGGATTGTTGCTGGCTAAACTGGTTTTGAACACATTAGAAGTGTACAAAAGGAAATGTACCATTTTATCTTTCAGACTGCTCAAGTAATTCATTTTCTTTCAAAAAACAATGAATTATTAAGCAAATATACAGTATTTAGCACTTTTTTCTTTTTTAATTTTTTAAATTTATTTTTGACAGAGACAGAGAGAGATACAGAGCATGAGTGGAGAAGGGGCAGAGAGCGAATGAAACACAGAATGTGAAGCAGGCTCCAGGCTCTGAGCTGTCAGCACAGAGCCCAACACGGGGCTCGAACTCATGAACTGCAAGTTCATGACCTGAGCCGAAGTCAGCTGCTTAACTGACTAAGCCACCCAAGTGCCCCCACTATTAAGCACTATTTATCAAGAGACTTCTTAAAAAAGTATGTCTCGGGGTTCTTGGTGCTGACTCAGCAGGTGAAGCATGCAACTCCTGACCTGAGGATTGCGGGTTCGAGCCCAACGTGGGGTGTAGAGACTAATAAAAGTATTTCTCATCGATGACAGTGGTATTTTACAAGTAACTCTCAATTACCTGTAGGAAAATTTTTATCTCAGGTTGGGATGAAAACACATCCCATTTCTGGGCTTTACTCAAAGAACGAGTCAGTGGTACATATAAGACCCTTTATAATCTGGACTCTGAAAAAACTCTCTATTTCAGACAGTACAACCCCCTAAATTTCTTAAAGCATTTCTCCTTTTCACCTGTGCTTATAATTCACTTGCACACAATTGTATTCTTACAGATCACAGAATCACAAAGTATCAGAGCTATTAAGAAATATTCCAGTCTTATTATTTTTTAAAGTAAAAGGTACACAAAAGATACATAAGGGGTAGCTGAGTGGCTTGGTTGGTTGAGCCTCTGACTTTGGCTTAGGTCACGATCTCACAATCTGTGGGTTTGAGCCCCACATCGGGCTCTGTGCTGACAGCTCAGAGCCCGGAGCCTGCTTCAGTTTCTCTGTCTCCCTCTCTCTGCTCCTCCCCCACTCATGCTGTCTCTCTCTTTCAAAAGTAAATAAACATTAAAATTTTTTAAATAATAAAATAATAATCATTTTTAAATGATACTTAAAAGGTAAGCAAGATAATTTCAGGCGGTGTTAGGATTGTATACTTTAATCATCATGTATTTTGTTTAGTGTATATCATAAAAATGTAACTTTCACATCAAACTCAAGAATTCATGTATATCTTCACTTATGACATGGTTAAAGTAGACAGTCAAAACTTAAAGGGGGGGAATTTTTTTTAATTTTTATTTTTGAGAGAGAGAAAGAAACAAACAGAAAGAACATGCATTTGTGTGTGAGCAGGGGAGAGGCAAAGAGACGGAGACACAGGATCCAAAGTGGGCTCTGCGCTGACAGCAGAGAGCCTGACATGAGGCTTGAACTCATGAACTGCAAGATCATGACCTGAAATGACTGAGCCAGCCACCCAGGAGTTCCAAGGCAGGAAAAACTATTAGGCTAAGAGAAACAGAGCTAGATTCCACCCAAGTCTAAATCCTAATTTTGTGCTCTTTTCATTGCCCTAAAGAATCTACTGTCTATATGACATCAAAGGATTAACACTCTCTTATATAATTGTTTCTTGATTACAATCTCATTTATCAAACCAATTGTAAGCGGTGGTGGTGTCTTAAAGTACTAGTGTTCTTTCACAATGACAGGTGCATAACAAGAGATCAATAATGCCTTGATTTTGTGGTTAGATTGCTTCAAACCACTGAGAGTTAGCATTGGAGGAAATTCCACGAATTGGCTCAAACAGAATAATCATAATATATCCTAAACCCTAACAATGTTTGGATTGTCATTTGCATTATTCATATTACTATTTCCTCCCATGAATGAATAAGTAATCAGGAGATGGTACACCTATAAATCCTAGAAACCATATAACATATACATACAGACAACACAGGAAACTTGTACAGGTTAAATAACAGGGATCTTCGAAATTGTACTATTACCCAAAACCTGTCATGAGGAACCTGGGACTCAAGAGTGGTAAAAAGACTTTCCCACAGCCAGGGTTTGCTAATGGCAATGCCAGCTCTAGTCCTAGTTCACTCTGTGCTATTCCATGGACTCAATACAAATAGTAGAGAAACCTAAATTTTTCCATTATCCTAGTACAAATCCTGTTTAAGGTGAGCTGGGATTTGAAAATCTTTTCATTAAGCAGTTATTCTGCTCATCATGGACTCAAACTAATAATTAAATTAGCTTTGTCTAATAAAGCTGGTGTGTCTACCTGAAAAATCTACAATATTCTAATACATAAGAGCTGTTGCTACCCAATTGTTCTTGTAGTGAAGAAAAGAGGATTCTAATCCCAGCTGACCCTTCTCATTTTATGTCCACTTCTGAACCCCTGGGATTCTCAACAGTCACATACCAATTTCCTTAGTGGCAACCATCCATGGTAGATTGCAAAGCATGAGGTCTTTTCAAGCCAAAGAGAACTTGATGAATATCAAATCTACCACTTAGGACATAACATCAGACAAATTATTCCATCTCTCTGAGCCTGTTTCTCAACTAAGATAATAAGATATTCACTTCACAGAACTATCAAGAACATAAATGAGATGACATAGTGTAGAACATGATCTTAGGATACAGTTAAGTGAAAAGTTAAGAATAGAATAGGGACATCTGGCTGGCTCAGTTTGTGGAGCGTATGACTCTTAATCTCAGGGTTGTAAATTCAAGCCCCATATTGGGTGTAGAAAATACTTAAAAATTAAAATCTTTAAAAAAAATTTTTTTAGGGCGCCTGGGTGGCTTAGTCGGTTGGGCGTCCGACTTTCGCTTAGGTCATGATCTCACGGTTTGTGGGTTCGAGCCCCGCGTCAGGCTCTGTGCTGACTGCCAGCTCAGAGCCTTGAGCCTGTTTCAGAGTCTGTGACTCCCTCTCTCTCTGACCCTCCCCTGCTCATGCTGTCTCTCTCCTAGAAATAAATAAAACATTAAAAAAAAATTAAAAAAAAAAAAGTTAAAAAAAAAATTTTTTAAAGAATAATGGAAGTGTTCATCTATGAGTCTGAGAGTGGGTTTATGGTTTAAATGTTAATTTCTGTTCAATACATAATATATCTTAAATAAATACCTACATTTATTTTCATTTTTTAAAGTCCTTGTCAAAGATTCTTTTTTTTTTTTTAATTTCTGAGAGAGAGAGAGAGAGAGAGAGACAGCATGAGCAGGGGAGGGTCAGTGAGAGAGAGGAAGATACAGAATCTGAAGGAAGCTCCAGGCTCTGAGCTAGCTGTCAGCACAGAGCCCGATGTGGGGCTCGAACCCACGAACTGTGAGATCATGACCTGAGCCGAAGCTGGACGCTTAACCGACTGAGCCACCCAGGCGTCCCCAAAGATACATACTGAAGTAGTTAGAAAGTGAAATGACATGTGTCTGGGACTTGCTTTTAAAGTATGCCAGTCTCCCAACTACTGTACCAAACTAAAAATTGGCGGAGACAGTTGACGGTGGGTGATGCATATGTGGAAAATTACTATACTACTCTATTTCTGTATATGCTTGAAATTTTGCAATGTAGAATGTTTTTATTTTTATTTATTTCTTTATTTTAAGTACACAACCCAATGCAGAGTCTGAACTCATGACCTTAAGATCAGACCTGAGATCAAGAATCAGATGCTTAACCAACTGAGCCAGCCACCCAGGTACTCCATAAACATTTTTGTTTTAAAACCCAACAAAAACCAGCACAAATAAAAGACTAAGAAAAACTAGGCACATCACTAATAAACTTTTCCCAAGAAACTAATGTCTCCATCTGAAACTTCTGAACACGAGATAGTACTGGTCATTTCAACCAAAATTAAAGTATCTTTTAAAATTACTCTCAATATGAAACATGTCTTATCACTTATACTAACGAAACAGGAGTGTCTTTTTTCTTTGTTTGGTATTATTATTCCTTCACTTGGTACAATAGCCCAGGGTATATTTTTCCTTTTTCCTGTATACATCCTTGTTATATTTTTTTATGACTAGAACTACCATTAGTTCTATATGTATATACATGTATGTAAGTATAAATGAATGTATACACATATACCTATGTATATACATTTATGTAATATAAAAATAACCAGGACTACTATCCCACCATTACTACTCTTATATCTATTATTTAATAGTGGACCCACTGGGTATACATGACCTTTTAAAGTTTATTTATTTTTATTTTTTGAGTGAGAGTGAGAGAGAGAGACAGCAAGCAGGGGAGAGGCAGAGAGGGAAAAAGAACTCAAGTAGGCCCCCCACTATGAGTGCAGAGCCAAAACTTATAAACTGTGAGATCATGACTTGAGCCCAAGTCAAGATTCAGACAATTAACAGACTAAGCCACCCAGGCACCTCTATCCTTGACCTTTTAAAAAGCATGACTCATCTGGGGCATCTGATCCAACTTCGGCTCAGGTCATGATCTCACAGTATGCGGGTTCAAGCACCACACTGGGCTCTGTGCTGACAGCTCAGAGCCTGGAGCCTGCTTGAGATTCTGTGTCTTCCTCTGTCTCTCTGCCCCTCCCCCGTTCACGCCCTGTCTCTCTCTCTCTCTCTCTCTCTCTCTCTGTCTCAAAAATAAAATACACATTATAAAAAATTTTTTTTAAAAAAAGCATGACTCATCTGAGAGGATTAAAAAAAAATCCCTCACATAACACATAGCCTTCAAAATAATGGACAAAGTGACTGAGGAAAAGCTGTGAACTATAGTCCATATGCAATTTTACTATAGTTTACACATATATTTTTAATTTGTTGGCACATGATACATTAACCAAAGTGAAAGCATCAGTTGAGATTATTTAAAGGAAACGATAAATACCTTCAAATAAATTCTGTAAGTGAATAACTATAAAACTGAACACTACAGTAGAGAGAACCGTAATCTGTTTGAACTTAAGACTTAACCTAACTCTATATACCCCCATCTTGTTTCAAAATAAAAATGTTTACTATACAACCATTTATTATTTTTTTATGTTTTTATTTATTTATTTTGAGAGAGAGAGAGAGTGGGGAAGAGACAGAGAGGGCACAGAGCCTGATGCTGGAATGGATCCCACAACCTTGGGATCATGACCTACGCCAAAATCAAGTAAGATGCTTAAACAACTGAGCCACCCAGGCGCCCCTACTATAGTACCATTTAAATATTCACATGCTTTCCCTTTTCATAATTCTCATAGCAAGTACACAGAGAACAGTCTTCTCCAAATTTGTATCCAAAGGGATAAAGAAGCACATTATGTCCACTTCCCTATCAAACAGTCCTACCTACCAAAAAGCAAAGACAAAACACATTCAATAATTTCACTTCAAACGTGCCTAGGCAGTTTATTTCTTTAATTCAGACACGCTATTTCAAACACATAAATCAGATTTAACTAATTCCCAAACTAGGTGGATTAAAATTTCCTTTTGTCATCTTTAAAGAAAGAAAAAGTAGTTTAAAAATATTTCCACCTCCAGATGCTTGGCTGTCTCAGTCTGTAAAGCAAGTGACTCTTGACCTCAGGATTGTGAGTTCGAGCTCCACTGTGGATGTGGAGCCTACTTAAAACAGAATTAAAAAAAATAATAATTTCACCTCCTGAAGAACACAATCATTCATGATACTCTTCTTTCATCTTTTATGTTTATAAAATTTTAGGAAAATTAATTAAATTGGAAATTTGGAAAGTCCTGCTACCCAAAATACGCCCACCTCCAAATTACATTACACTTTTTCTTTCTTCCTCTGGAGCATAAAACTGACTGCATTAGTTTATTCATCCTCAATAGTTTCGGCAATATCACTAAGTCTCAGCATTGAATTAGGTACTCTGGAAAGTTACAAAGGAAATACAGGAGCTAGTAACTACCCTCAAAGAGTTTATATATCATCACCATAAAGGAAGAAAAACGTAGTTACTGAAAAATATCTTTGCTGAGAATCTCACAGTCAGATGTGGAGTAGGAACGACATTTTTCAAGCCAGGTTCTTCACACTAAGTAATGCAAGACAGTATCCACAAAATTAAACAGACTCCAAAAGTGGCCAAATCTAAATTATTTATGGATTACATATACTGCTACACACTTCTGCATGCATGACAAAGGGAGCCTGCTCCTGTAAGTGGAGGTTTCCACATGTCCCAAATGCACACAAAAAAAGAGACACGTACTCCATGCATGGGCCACTTTTTGCCACTTTCCCTATTAACTAACTGTTCCTGCCACAACCACAAACAAAGCGTTCGGTCAGCAATATTGGGGTTCTACTTTGAGGGAACAACATCTATTATATATCCTCAAAGACCAAATAGAAAATGCCCAAAAGCCTGACAGTTAAGAATCTTAGCTGTACCTGCAAAAGAAGTATCAGAAAAATAAAGAATAACAATGGATTATCCTTCTAATCTTCAAGTTGTAGATGAGAAGCCAACATTTGTTGGCTCTGGAAACTTCCTTTCTCTCTGCCTTCTGATTATGTATGTCTTTTCCTCTTGTGAACTACTCTGTATAGAATACTAGATAGAGCAGGCATCACAGTGAGATGGGGGTGGGGGTGTCCTGCCAAGGCTAGCAATTTTCTACAAACTTGTGGTCTTCCCATGATCATGAACATCTTAGACAATTCTGATGATACAATTTCCCAAACAAAACTGTTTTCAAGCAGCAGTTTCATTCTACCTGTCAATCTTTGGGCCTAATTCTATACACGTAAGCCTTAAAACAAAACAAAACCCTACCAGATTTGCTCCCAAACTTTGATAATTGTCAAATATGTCTGCGGCATTAAATCTAGAAAAGACATTCTCTGTGTCACTTAAGTGAATCACATTAAAGAATACCAAATCTAGATTTCATTAAGAGGTCCTGTTAAAGTCATATTCAGACGTCAGAAAGGCAAGATCCCACAACCCGATCACAAATACTGTATAGGTATTACAGCTTCGACTGCTGTCCCAACTTTTCAAGCTTTGGGACTCTAAATTACTTGGAGTAACAGCTTAAACTTCAGATGCACTACAATTGACCAAAAGAAAATAAGAAAATAAAAGGCATACATTAGTTTCAACACTCTACTGACAATAAGAATTTGCGAATTACAAAAGAATGGGGTAAAGACGGTAAATGCAGTGTTTAGACTACAATACACATCAGAACAGAATCCGAGTTACCTAAACAAACCTTATCTACTGCCAATAAACAGAAGATCATTTCTTAACGGCTCAAGTACGCCAACCATTTTTTTCCTGTTTAAAAGGGCTTCCACAAATTGTCCAAGTCCAAAGAAATAGCCGAATTCTAAGCTGGTCTTCGGCGAGGAGCTACAGTGCTTAGAGCATCACACAAAAGACCAGAGCAAACATAAACACGCTCTGGGCCTTCGCAGAGAGCGGCCAGGAGCCAGGGTCTGACTTCCAGACCCCCGCACCAGCGAGGGAATAAGGAGTGGGGGTGGGGTCCTCTTCTCGGAATGCACCGGGGAGCCAGCTAAGGACGGGGAGGGAAGGAGCGAGTGCAGCACAGAGGAAGAGAGAGAGAAGCGGCGGACCGGCGTCAGCGCCTTCCAAGGCCGGCAACACCCTCAGGCCCGCACCAGGCCTGGCCCTCCCGGCTCCGTCCCGCCTCCTCCTCACCTCCCTCACGTCTTGCAGGCACTCGAGCACCGCCAGGTTGTTGCTCCAGGTGTGCTTGGGACACACACGGGTCACGTCCTCCCTGCAGGACTCTTCCTCCGCTAGCTTCCAGCCCCCGCCAGCCCCGCCGGGTCCCGCTCCGCCCCGCCGGGCCGGAGGCCCACCCGCCGGGAAAGGCGGCTGCGGCGGCTGAGGCGGTTGCTGCGGTGGCTGCTGCTGGTGCTGGAGCTGAGATGACTGAGGCAGCTGGAGCAGCGACTGACCCGCCGGCCCGCCGCCTCCAGTCTGCCCGACAAAGGGCGGAAAGTTGGCCCCCGGGACCTGGCCCTGGCCGTGGACGCCCTGGCCCGGCAGTTTCTGGGCCCCGGCCGCCGCGAGCAGCAGCAGCTGCAGCGCCGCCGACAAGCGGAACATCCTCCGTACACGTCCACACGCCGCCATCTTGGGTCCGCGGCGAGCTCGACGCACCCGCCGGCGCCGCGTATTTAAATTAGGGGGCGGGGAGTGGGCGGGGCCCGACGGGGCCCACCCGAGCCCCTCCCCGGCTGGCTGGCGGGGACGCGCGCAGTGCGAGCAGAACTCGGGAGGAAAAAGCGCTTGAAACGGCCCACGCCCTGGGCCTTAGGGGCTCTTTGCCGGGGGAAATGCTGGAGCGCCTTAAAAAGCCTGGGCAGGGCCTCTATGAACAATTCTCTTGGTTGTCGTCACAGGAAAATAAAAAGGAATTGGGATTGCCACAACCAAGATGGCCGGTAGAGTATGTCGCCTGTTCAGTGACTGGGGGGAAAAAACAAAAACAAAAAACTTTGTGTGCAGAAGTGAACTTTCACGATCAGGTGTATTCCGAAATATCAGAGCCTCTTCTTGCATCTCTCCGTGCTGCCTTCCACCTGCCTCAGAACCTTTCTTAACCAGGGAAGAAGCAGCATTGAATAAGGGGTAGGAGCACGGGTTTGGAGCACAGGTTCTGAGTTAAGAAGAGACCCAGTTATAATCCTGGCTGCTCTGAAGACTAGGAAAGCCCTTTAACTGGTGAGCCTTATTCTTCTCGTTCCATGAAGAAGAGGAGGAGTTCTAACGTAAAGTGTAATTGTGAAGGTTAGAAATAATAAGGAAAGTGCCTGGCCCACAATATAAAACTCAAAAAGTTATAGCCAATACTGTTAATCAACTGGAAGCCTTTTGTGCCTGAGTCTTGATTGTAGACCAGAACTTAACCTCCTGTTTAAAGGAGAAGGAGAAGGAGAGGGGCGCCTGGGTGGCTTAGTCGGTTAAGCGTCTGACTTTCGCTTGGGTCATGATCTCGCGGTTCGTGGGTTCGAGCCCCGCGTCGGGCTCTGTGCTGCCAGCTCGGAGCCTGGAGCCTGTTTCAGTCTGTGACTCCCTCTCTCTCTGACCCTCCCCTGCTCACACTGTCTCTCTCTCTCTCTCTCCTAGAAATAAATAAAAATATTAAAAAATAATAATAATAAAGGAGAAGGAGAATGGCACCTGGATGGCTCAGTTGGTTAAGCATCCATCTTCGGCTCAGGTCATGATCTCAAGGTTCTTGGCTTTGAGCTCTGTGTCTGTACTGACAGCGAGGAGCCTCAAGCCTGCTTCAGATTCTGTCTCCCTTTCTCTCTGCCCCTCCCCTGCCCCTTTCTCTGTCTCAAAAATAAACATTAAAATTTTTTAAAAAATAAATGGAGGAGGAAAAAAACTATCTTTGAGGCCTCAGATTGTCAGAGTGGGTCTGTGCCTTGGGTAACTGATCTTGATGACCTGCATGCAGCATCTTGGGCACTGTAGGGATTGGTTGTTTCACTTCACACTGGTGCCTCTCCCTCTCCTTAGGAGAGATGGTACCTTTTCAAAGGTCTTCACCTCCATTGTGTAATGTGAGCCTTGTATCAGACCTCAGTTGGGTTCTAATTCAACTGAGGAACAGCACAGAGATGGCACAGCAGGGTTAAGTGACCTGCCCAGGATGAACTCAGTGAGTCCAGGACTAGAGTCCCTGAGGCTTCCCAGAGACTGCACTTTTATCCCACTCTACCTATACAGCATGCTGAGGAATGAGGGCAGCTTGGGGCATGTGATTCCAAATGGTGATCCACGTTCAAAAATGCAACTTCTGCTGTCTTGACCCACAAATGGGCAGTGAAGATCAGATCAGACATAACTAGAGTCTAAAAAGTCAGGTGGGTTCAGGGCCCCATAAGGAATGTCCGAGACTGAGAATATTCTGGGGGTACAAACTGCCCACTTTGGCTGACAGCAGGCCTGTATCTCTGGGAATGAGGGTTTGTTGGCATCTCTGCCAACACTCACCCCTGCTGCTGCCATAAAATGGTCCTGAGGCTGCTGCCAAACTTCAGCATTGACTAAGTCAGCCCAGGGTAGACCAGATAAATGTACATGTTCATTAACAGATACATGGCATAGGTGAGTTGTCAGCAAGCTAGAGACATCACAGAAAGTTCTTTCAAAGTCAGTAGGGGCCATTCATTTCCAATGATGGGTCTGCATTGCGCTCAGACAAGTGGGAGATTATTTTAAACTAATTTAAGGCTGGGGGCACCTGACTTGTTCATTTGGAAGAGCATGTGATTCTTAATCTCAAGGTCGTGAGTTTGAGCTCCATGCTGCGTGTAAAGATTGCTTAAATAAATAAAACTTTTTTAAAAATTAAAAAAATAGTGTAAGGCTAGCAATTGACAATCTGTTAAGAAAAGCCAGCAGTTGCCTATCTCTCAGTCTTACTGAGGAAACCCTATTCCCAGCCACAGATGACCTCTGAAGATAGGGAGGAGTGTATGTGCCTATCTTGAAATCACAGTGACCAAGAAGCAAGAAACCAGAGAAATCTGGGACCTTGGCCAGCTCAGACTGTTGGGCAAGTCTAGACTTTATATACAGCACAAATCCCTAAGCCAATGGGAAGAGGTTTGACTTAACCTGGGTCTCCCAACCTCAGTGACTTTTCAGTATAAAATAGACTATCCCTATCACAAACTCTGAATTCATTTTACCCTTTATTGTACTTTTTTATTTCTTTTTCCTCACTTCCTCGATGCACTCAATACATATCAATTGAGTTTGTTTTGTTTTTGTTTTGTTTTATGCCAGGCATTGCTCAAAAACTGGCTGAGGTGAACAATAAGGCAATAAACAAGGAGCAAGATAATTTCAGATGGTTTAAGTGCTATGAAGAAAATAAAAGGTATACGGAGTGACTGGGGTAGGGAGGGGCTTTTCTATAAAGGCAGCTGGGGAAAGGCTTCCTGAGTGTTAAATGAACTAAGAGCCAATTGGCATAAAGATGCCAACCATGTGAAAAATCTGGATCTGCAGTTGGCTTAGCCTGTCAGGCTGCTATAACAAAATATCACAGACTGAATGGCTTATAAACAGCAGACATTTGTTTCTCACAGTTCTGGAGGTTGGAGGTCCAAGATCAGAGCGCTGGCATGGCCGGGTTCTGGTATAGCCTCTTCTGGGTTGCAGACTGCTGACCTCTTGCTGTGTTCTCATACAGTGGAAGGAGCTAGGAAGTTCTGTGGGGTTCTTTATAAGAACACTAATCCTGTTCAGGAGAGCTCTCCTCTCATGACCTAAGCACCTCCAAAAGGCCCTATCTCCTAATACAATCACACTGGCTATCAGGATTTCAACATACAAGTTTAGGGTGGACACAAACATTTAGACCATAGCAAGAATGTTAGAAAGCTGAGATTAACAAGTTAAAGACCTTGGGGCACCTGGGTGGCTCAGTCGGTTAAGCGTCCAACTTCGGCTCAGGTCATTATCTCACGGTTCATGGGTTCGAGCCCCGCGTTAGGCTCTGTGCTTACAGCTAGTTCAGAGCCTGGAGCCTGTTTCAGATTCTGTATCTCCCTCTCTCTCTGACCCTCCCCTGCTCGCTCTCTCTGTCTCTCTCTCTCTCAGAAATAAATAAAAAAACATTAAAATATTTTTTTTAAAAAGACCCTGGCATGGGAATAAGCATTCAAAATAAAGACTTATATGGCTGAATTGAAATGAGGAAAGAAGAGAATAGAAGGAGTCAGAGAACTGGTCAAGGGCAGATGATAGAGGCCCCTATAGACCCGATATATTGATGTAATTGCGGAGGATTCTGATTCCGAACAAAGAGTTTGTATTTCCACTGAAAGAAAATCATAAAGGCTAGACAAAATATATAAAATATTTTTTAATAGCACCTGTGTAACTCAGTTGGTTAAATGGCCGGCTCTTGATTTCAGCTCAGGTTGTGATCTCACGGATCATGAGTTTGAGACTGGCATTGGGATCTGCCTAACAGTGAGGAGCCTGCTTGGTATTTGGTCTCCCTCTCTCTTCCTCCCCCACTTGCCATATCTCTCTCTCTCAAAATAAATAAAAATAAACTTTAAAAAAAGTTTAAAATATCTTTGAAAGACGTTAGAAGATACCAATGCAAGGGTGCCTGGGTGGTTCTGTCAGTTGAGTGTCTGACTTCTGCTCGGGTCATGATCTTGCAGTTTGTGGGTTCTAGCCCACCGTGGGGCTCTGTGCTGACAGCTCAATACCTGGAGCATGCTTTGGATTCTGTGTCTCCCTCTCTCTCTGCCCCTCCCCTGCTTGAGCTCTGTCTGTCTGTCTCTCTCTCTCTCTCTCTCAAAAATAAGTAAACATTTAAAAAATTACAAAAAAAAAAGAAACCAATGCAATCAGAAAATGAAGGTCTACAATCTTTGAGAAAAGGGAATTCCATAGTCCAGAGTTTTTTTCAGAATTGTACTATTCAAATTGTGGCTCAAAAGAATTGAGCGCATACAGAAAGCAGCAATCTCATAGGGCTGAAAATACACAGGTACAAGGGTCAAAAAACTGGAGAGAAGAAAGCTACAGAGAAAGAGCCAAAAATCTGTGAATACATTTCTCTGAAATCTCTGGCTGACTCCTAAGCTGTGCAAGCACAGGATAAGGCTCCACAAACCCAGAAGAAAACAATAGCTGAGAAAGCAATAAATTGAGAGAGATTTCAGGAGTGTGTGCTAAGGAAATAGAAGTTAGAGTTGAAAGCCTGCTGAGACACAGAGGCCTTGGTAAACACCTCAGGCTTTAAACTGGAAGGGTTACACCCTAGGAACAAAGGCCACACCCCAGGAGAAAAGACAACACCCGAGGAGTAAGGATACTGGCCCAGAAGAAAAAGCAAAACTATAATAGTTCAATCCTAATACAGCTTAAAACATGCCTCAGTGGGGGGTCAAGGTGACCCACCAGTACTCTGTCTATAAGAAGAAAACGTAAATTCTCCTGGAGACAGAGAACATCATCGAAAGCCTCTACAGTTTTTATTTATTTTTATTTTAAAATTTAAAAAATATTTGAGAGAGAGAGAGAGAGCACACACATATGGGAGGGGTGTCGGCAGAGAGAGGGGGACAGAGGATCCAAAGGGCTCTAGCTGACAGCAGAGAGCACAATGTGGGAGGCTCCAACTCAAAAACCGTGATATTTTGAGCTGAGCCAAAGTTGGATGCTTAATTGACTGAGCCACCCAGGTGCCTCGCCTCTACAATTTTTAATCTGCATGGTCCAGCAGATGAATCAAAAATTATGAGGCATGCTAAAAACAAAATAAAACTGAACCAAATGAAATAACCAAAACCAAAAAAGAACAAAAATGTCAACAAAAACAGACTCCCTATGATTCAGATATTTGATTTAATCAGATAAGGACTTTTAAAAAGCTGTGACTAATAGAGAAAATAAAAGATAGAACAGGGGTGCCTGGCAGGCTCAGTCAGTGGAATGTGTGATCCTTGATCTCAGGGGTGTGAGTTCAAGCCCCACTTTGGGTGTAGAGATTACTTTAAAAAATCTTAGGAGAGGGGTGCCTGGGTGGCTTAGTCGGTTAAGCGTCCGACTTTCACTTAGGTCATGATCTCGCGGTTCATGGGTTCGAGCCCCGCGTCGGGCTCTGTGCTGACTGCCAGCTCAGAGCCTGGAGCCTGTTTCAGAGTCTGTGACTCCCTCTCTCTCTGACCCTCCCCTGCTCACGCTGTCTCTCTCTCTCTCCTAGAAATAAATAAAAACATTAAAAAAATTTTTTTAAAAATTAAAAATCTTAGGAGAAAGAATAGATAACATAGATGACAAATAGAGCATTTCAACAGAAAATTGGATTCTCTACAAATAATCAAATGGACATTTCTAGAACTGAGTTAAAATTCATTAGATGATTTTAACATCAGTGTCTTAGCCTATTTGGACTGCCGTAACACAATACCATAGACTGGGTGGCTTTAAACAATAGGAATTTATTTCTCATAGTTCTGGAGGTTGGGATCCAGGTGCTGGCAGATTTCATGCCTGGGGAGAGCCCACTTCCTGGTTCATAGACAGCCCCCTCTGCTTGCTATAAACCTCATGTGGTATAAAGGTGCTAGGGAGCTTTCTGGGGTCTTTTCTAGAAGGACACTATTCCCATTCATGAGACCTCTATTTACCCTCATGAAAATCAGAGAAAGAAAAACAATGTTTAATGTTCCTTTTTTTTAAAGTTTTTAAGTTTAAATTTTCCAAGTTTATTCATTCACACCTGACAGATTGAGAGCACAGGAGGCGCAGAGGGAGTGAGAAACCCAAACAGTTTCTGCACTACTAGCACCAGGCCCAATGCAACACAGGGCTTGGGCTCACTAACTGCAAGATCATGACCTGAGCCAAAGTCAGACACGCAACCGACTGAGCCACCCAAGTGCCCCGAAAGAAAAAATCTTAAAAGCAGATAAAGACACATCATTTTCAAAGGAGCAATAACATTAATAACTGACTTTTCAACAGAAACTGTGAAGTTAGGATTTCAACATGAATTTTAGGGGGACACAAACAGTCTATGGCACTGGATATGGCAGAAGACAGAATAATTAAAGGGAAACAAGTCAATAGAAAATATCCAAAAGTAAGCACAGAAAGAAAAAAGATTTTAAAAAAGGACAGAGTGGAAGAGATACGTGGGACACAGTCAAAAGTTCTAACATGCGTATAACTAGAATCCCAAAAACAAAGGAGAAAGGCAATGGTGCAGCTCAGTATTTGAAGATACATACTTTGAATTTCCCCAAACTGATGAAAGATATCAACCTTTGGATTCAGTAAATTCCATGAACCCTAGGCAGTGAACACAAGAATACCACATCTTAGCATATCATCATGAAACTGCTGAAAATAAAAAAGAAAGACAAAAACCCTAAAAGCAGACAAAGACATACTATCTTCAAAAGAGCAATACCACTAATATCTGACTTTTCAATAGAAACTATGGAAGCCAGAGAGCAGTAGAATGACATAAATACCAAAAGAAAAAAATCACAAAAATATTGCTAACCTAGAATTCTACACCCAGAGAACATGTACTTCATAAATGAAGGTAAATTAAATATGATATACAAATCACAAGCAAGAAAAGAGAACAGATAAGTTGGATTTCATCAAAATGTAAAACTTTTGTGCTTTAAGGACACTATCAAGATGAAAAGACAACCCACACAATGAGAGAAAATATTTACAGAGTATATGTGTAGTATCCAGAATACGTGTAGAATCTTTATAACTCAATAATAAAAACACAAATAATCCAATTTTAAAGTGGGCAAGAGGGGCATCTGGGTGGCTCAGTCGGTTAAGCGTCAGACTTCGGCTCGGGTCATGATCTCACGGTTCGTGGGTTCGAGCCCCGCGTTGGGCTCTGTGCTGACAGCGAGCTCAGAGCCTGGAGCCTGTCTTTGGATTCTGTGTCTCCCTCTCTCTCTGACCCTCCCCTGCTCTCTCTCTCTTTCAGAAATAAAACCTTACAAAAATTTAAAAAATAAAAATAAAGTGGGCAAGAGATCTGAATAGCCATTTCTCCAAAGAAGATATACAGAGGGCAATAAGCACATGAAAAGATGCTCAACATCATTAGTCGTTAGGGAGATGGAAATCCAAACCACAACATGATGCCACTTCATACCCACTAGAATGGCTATAATAAAAAAGAAAAAGAAAAGACAGACAAACAAACAAACACAAAACAGATAATAACAGGGGCGCTGGGTGGCTCAGTCGGTTGAGCATCCGACTTCATCTCAGGTCATGATCTCACGGTTTGTGGGTTCAAGCCCCGCATTGGGCTCTGTGCGGACAGCTAGCTCAGAGCCTGGAGCCTGTTTGTGATTCCATGTCTCCCTCTCTCTCTGACCCTCCCCTGCTCATGCTGTCTCTTTCTCTCTCTCTCAAAAATAAATAAAACATAAAAAAAACATAATAACAAGTGTTGGACAGGATATGGAGAAATTAGAATCCTCATATATTGCTTGCAGGCATGTAAAACGGTGCAGCCACTATGGGAAATTGTTTGGCAATTTCTCAAAAAGTTACACACAGTGTCACCGTATGACCCAGCAATTCCATCAGTAGGTATATACCCAAGAGAATTGAAAACATGTGTTCACACAAGAACATAAATGTTCATAGAAGCATTATGCATAAAAGCCAAAAACTGGAAACAACCCAAATGCTCATGAATTGATGAGTGGATAAATAAAATGTGATATATTCATACAATGAAATATTATTCTGCCAAAAAAAGGAATGAGGGACCAATCCATGCCACGACATGAATGAACCTTGAAAACATGTGCTAAATGAAAAGAGCCAGACATAAAAGGTCACCCATTGTATGACAGCATTCATACAAAATATCCAGAATAGGCAAATCCATAGAAACAAAAAGTAGAGTAATAGTTTCCAGGAGATGGGGGGAGGGGAGGAAGGGAGAATTGAAAAGAATGGACTTTCTCCTTCAGGGGTGATGGAAATATTCTTTTTTTCATTATTATGTTTTTTATTTTTTTAATGTTTTATTTATTTCTGAGAGAGAGAGAAAGAGAGAGAGAGACACATACAGAATTCGAAGCAGGCTCCAGGCTCTGAGTTAACAGTCAGCACAGAGCCCAATGCGGGGCCCGAACCCACAAACCATGAAATCATGACCTGAGCCGAAGTTGGACACTCAACCGACTGAGCCACCCAGGCGTCCCATGATGGAAATATTCTGGAATCAGATAGTGGTAATGTTTGCATGACTTTATGAATATACTAAAAAACATTGAATGGCACACTTAAAAATGGTTAAAGTAGTGAATTTGATGTTGTGTGAATTTTATCTCAATAAAAAAGTTTAAATACAATTGGATCCACTTAAAAAAGGTTAAATAAAGATATGTTCAGGCAAACTGAAGCTGAGATAGTAAGATAACTCATTGCTAGCAGACCTGCACTACCCTAGGCTGAAGGAAAATGATCCCAGATGGAAACATAAGGCTGACTGAAGGAGAGAATAAAGAGCACTGACAGAGTAAATATGTGGACAACGAATATTGTTTTAAGCAACAATAATGAGGGATTTATAACAGATGTAACAGTGGAATGTATGACTCCCATCGTATATAACCAGGGATGTGAATTGTACTCTCTAGGCATGGAGTCTAGAATAAACACTAAAAGAATGTGTATGTGTTAAGCTAACAGGAGAAACAAAAAACACAGGAACAAAAAAGGTGATTTTTTTTTTAAGTTTTTTTATTTTTGAGAGAGAGAGAGAGAGAGGGAGAGATGGTGTGAGTGGAGGAGGTGCAGAGAGAGAGAAAGAGAATCCCAAGCAGGCTTCACACTGTCTTCGCTTAGATTAATCACATGCTTGGGGCACCTGGATGGCTCAGCTGGTTAAACTTCAGACCTTGGTTCAGGTCATGATCTCACGGTTCATGGGTCTGAGCGTCACTTCGGGCTCTGTGCTGACAGCTCAGAGCCTAGAGCCTGCTTTGGATTCTGTCTTCCTCTCTCTCTGCCCCTCCCTTGCTCGCACTCTGTCTCCCTGTCTCTCAAAAATAAACACTTTTTTAAAAATTCACTTAAATTTAAGTGCAGTGGGAAAAAGAAAATAAGGGCAAGGGGAAGCTCTTGGAGGTTTTTCAGTGGGGGATGAGTTAATCGTCAAGCAGGGGCTAGTAAAGGTAGAGTCTTAACCACCTCACAACTACCCCCACAGTGCTCAGTGTGGTGTTGGGCATCCAGGTGGCAATTGATGAAGACTTACTAAATGGCCAAGCAGTGTCTCCTACTGCTGAATGGCTGAAAGGGTCCTAAGTCCCCATAGCCCTCCAGTTGCTCCCTCATCTGCTGTTTGGGCGAACAATGTGAAAAGAGGTGATTGGGTAGATCAGACCCCCACCCCTTCCTACAGTCTTCTGATTTGAGGACAATGGTGGCTTCCGGAGTTCAGCAATATGTTCCCCAAACTTGACTGTGCAGCTAAATTACCTGGAGTAATTTTCAAAAATGTCTGATTATGGTATCCAGGAATATGCTTTTCCCAACCACTAAATTGGCACTGATCCCTTTGGGTCTCCGGTAACCAGTGCACTGGTGGCTTCCCTTTCCTCAGGCAACTCCCAGACCTTTGCCATATCCAAGATTTCAAGATCAAATAGGAGTAACACTGACACATGAAGTTCTAATACTTTCATCCTAAAATTTTTTCTGATTCCTCAATGCTCCTCTCAAACAGTTTCAATGTTTTTGAAACCTTCCTGGGAAGATTAACCCCTTGTCAACATGTCATTTCATATTCATTCATTTATATAGCAATTATTTTCTAAGCACCTCCTATTTCCTGCCTTGGGGATAGGACTGTGGTTTAGGACAGCCATTTCATTATCTACTCCACCATTTGCCTTCTGGTGGCTTATTTTGGGTTCTTTGAGAAGCAATTTCCAAGGGTGCCTGGCTGGCTCAGTAAAAAGAGTTTGTGACAGTTGATCTTGGGGTTGTGAGTTTGAACCCCATGTTAGATGTCAAGATTGCTTAAATAAGTAAAATTAAAAAGAAGGAAAAGGAGGAGGAGAAAGAAGGGAGGAGAAAGAAGGGAGGAGAAGAAGAAATCTCCAAGCAGGATTAGCCATGGAAGAGATTCATGAGGATGAAACCTTCCCAAGAATGAGCCTATTTTAGCTGCCACACTCAGTCATTGGCTGGGAGTACCCCTTGGGGTTTGTGGCCTCAGACTGAATGCGGTAATGGACTTCAGAGCACTATCAGTCTATCGATCAACTGACCTCCCACAGTCAGAGATCTGAGAGGCAAATTTTCATGACCACCATATTCTACCCTTTGGGCCCCACAGAGTTCTTTCTCTCCATTAATTTGGTGAGCAGCTACTCCATAGTTTCCATGGATCTCTCTTTCTAAGATAAGAACTCAGAGATGAGGGAGATCAGTGGGATAAACATCTATTGTTGGAAGCGACCTCAGGGCTGCAAGCGATCTCAGGGCTGCAACTGGTATTCACTTTCTTCCATTCTGAATTTCTTTTACCCTCAACTAGCATCTAGAAGTCTTGGTGGATTGCCTGGTAATGTGACCCAAGACTTCATTCCTGGGTTGGTGGTGTGGTAGTGTCTGAATTCTGGGTCATCGTACCCTTCTCAATCTGGTGTGGTATGGTTTCACAAATCTGTTTATAGGTACAGAGGGGCAATGGAGTACCAGAAGGTACCAAAGCAGACCACCAGGGTATTTCCTCCTGCCCCCATTATGTACAAGCAGCTCTACTTCCTCCTGTTGATCTGGGTTAGTTTCTACCACCAGTTTCTACCTACTGGTCCCTGGGCACAAGGTCCCAAAGGAGCGGTCATGACTTCTAGTCTAGTAGGACTTTTGCTGTGTCCTCTGGCAAGATGCACCCCCTGTAGCAACATAGGAACTTCAATCATGTGGAGCCCAGAGTTGTTGGGATGGGAAGCACAAAATCACCCCGGTCACTGAGAGGGATGGTAAGTGGGGTCGCTTCTATTTCCCCACATTGGTTCCTGGACTCATGTATTCCTCCTACTGGGGATACAGCACCATATAGTGGTCTCGTATTTAATACTGCACCCTGAAGAATGGCACCCTATTCTTTGAGTGTTGCTTCTGAGCTAGTGCTTCAGCTGTGCCTTTAGAAGATCATTACTAGTATTCTATTAGCTGGCTGCTTCTGGATGGTGTAGTATATGATATGAACAGCAGATACCATGGTCATGGCCCCACTTCTGCAACCCCTTAACTGTAAATTGAGTCACCGGGGTGAGATGTTATGCTGTGTGTTAATCTGTGCCTCAATCAGGCATTCTGCTGGCTGATGCTCTGAGAGCAAGCAAGGCAAATTCATATCCAGAATAGCCCTACAATGATGAATTGCTGGCCTTTTCAGAAGGAAGGAGCACATTGAGGCTGACTTAACACCACAAAGCCGCTTAATCTCCAGGAATAGTGCATATCAGAGACACAATGTTGGTCTCTATTGCTGATAGGATGGACATTGAGAGGCAGCCTTGGTAAGTGGGAGTCCCTTTTCCCATATGGACTTTGGGCCCATATGTAGCCTCCATCTCTGTTACCATGGCCACTCTGTTCATGTGCCCTGCATATCAAGTCTGCAGGGGCTGAATAGTGGCTAATGTCAATTGACCTTGTCATTTTGCCTATTTGGTTGTTCGTGCCTCTTCCATGGTAGATGCATTCTGGTGCACATTGTCATATCATAAAAATTTCATGTTGTACCTTCTTCCATATAGTTCATCTACATTCACCAGTCCACTGGAACCTGCCCAGGAACCTGTATATAATCTCACCTTAGACCACTTGCCCTTCCATACAAAGTGGACAGCCAAGGGCACAGCTTGCAATTCCACTCATTGGGAATATTTTTCACTTTCCACCATCTTTCAGGGTCACACTTGCATCCTTCATGTCTTTAATGGTGGCACTAATCTCTACCCCCGTCCATCCCCCAAAATGACAATGCTTTTAATTTACTGTTCTGACCAGTGATGGAGAGTAGTTTCCAAGGTTTACACTTGTTTTTTACTGTTTTAATTCTTACCCCACAGGCCAGAAACACAATGTGGATCATTTCTAGTTATATATTTGGGATTGGGGAAATGATCCCTGGGCAAAGGGGGGACACTATGAGCCATACTTTAGCTAGAATTCCATTTTTTACTGGCCCCCTGAGACCAGGGGGCTGATGATACTTTTGGTCTCTGAGGCTGAATGTCAACTCAGATCAAGTGTCCAACAATCCTCAAAGTATTTGGTTATTTCTCTTCCACCAGTGTACAGTCGCCCAAGTAAATGGCCATGAATCTCTTTGGGGGAAGGACTGAGGAAATCATTGTGGTGGTATATGTTTGCCGTGGTATTGCAGGATCTTTATTCCTAGGCTCCTAGCTACTTATTCATCCATCGATTTGTTCTGGATCTGAAAATTGGCTCAGGTCTAGAAACTGGGAATGGGAGCATGACTTACTGGAAGTGGTCACCTTTCACGCCCTGCTCTTCCATTTCTGTGGACTTTTTTGGTTAGGGAAGTTAAAAATCACCTTTGTTGATTGCATCTATTTGGCTCCTAGGGATGCTATCCTATCCTTTATTAACCCTCTCCACAACTTCCTGCTGATTGACCCTTTGGTTGCCTCTTCAGTCTTGGTGGCTGTAATGGTAATTGTAGTCTCCTGGCTTCTTGCAGTTAAGTACCACCATCTGGTCTTTATTATTCTGGGGTCCCATCATCCCCATCTTATTACCTGTTTTCTGGAATACTCCCGGCACTGCTTCTATTAGTTTAGGTTTGCCAGGAAGCAGACAATAAAAGGGAATTAGCTATCAACATAAAAAACAAGCAACCCAACAACAAAAAAACCCAAATAAAAAAATTTTAAAACCCTTTATTCAAAGGACTTGAATAGATATTTCTCTGAATAAGATACACAAATAGTCAAAAAGCACATAAGAAGATGCTCAACAATAATAATCATAAGGGGGGGTGCCTGGGTGGCTCAATCAGTTGAGTGTCTAACTTTTTAAAAATTTTTTTAAAGTTTATTTATTTTCAGAGAGCAAGTGGGGTAGGGCAGAGAGAGAGAGAGGGAGGAAGGAGGGAATCTCAAGCAGGCTCCACAGTCAGCGCAGAGCCCAATGTGAGACTCAAATTCACAAACTGTGAGATCATGACCTAAGCCGAAATCGAGAAAGTATCCAACTCTTGATTTTGACTGAGATCATGATCCCAGGGTCATGGGATCAAGCCCTGTGTCAGGTTCTGTGCTGATCATGGAGCCTGCTTAACTTTCTCTTCCTCTGCTCCTCTCCCCAACTTGTGATCTAAAATTAAAATAATAATAATCTTAATCATAAGGGAAATGCAGATCAGAACTACAATGAGATATGACCACACACTCAATAGGATGGCTTTTTTTCAAAAAATTAAAAACAGAAATCCCACAACCTAGTAATTCCACTTCTGGGTGAACAAAACTGAAAGCAGGGTCTCAAAGAGGTATTTGTACACCTATGTTCATAGCAACATTACTCACAGTAGCTAAAGTGTGGAAGCAGGCCAAGTATCCGTTGGCAGAAGAATAAATAAGCAAAATGTGGTATTTTATACAATAGAATATCATTCCATCTTAGAAAGGATATTCTTTTCCCTTCTTTTCTTCTCCTTCACCTTCTTTTAATGTTTAGAAGATCCCAAGCAGGCTCCACACTGTCAGTACAGAGCCAGACATAGGACTCAAATTCATGATCACGACCTCAGCTGAAATTAAAGTCAGATGCTTAACCAACTGAGCCATCCAGGTGCCACTAAAAAGGAAATTTTTAACATATCCTACCACATGGGTGAACCTTGAGGACGTTATGCTAAGTGAAATAAGCCAGTCACAAACAAATACTGTATGATTCCATTTATATGAGATAATTAGAGCAGTAAAATAGATACAGAAAGTAGAATGGTGGGTGCCAGGGGCTGGGAGGAGGGAAGAATGGGGTGTTATTATTTAATGGGTATAGAGTTTCAGTTTTACAAGCTGGGAAATTATGGACATAGATACACAACACTATGAACTTAATACACTAAACTGTACTGGCTCAGTGGGTAGAGCATGCAACTCTTGATCTCAGGGTTGTGAGTTCAAGCTCCATATTGGGTACAGAGCTTTTATTTATTTTTTCAGAGCTTACTTTTATTTTTTTTTAATGTTTATTTTTTTTTATTTTATTATTATTTTTTATTTCTAGGAGAGAGAGAGAGAGACAGCGTGAGCAGGGGAGGGTCAGAGAGAGAGGGAGTCACAGACTGAAACAGGCTCCAGGCTCTGAGCTGGCAGTCAGCACAGAGCCCGACGCGGGGCTCGAACCCACGAACCGCGAGATCATGACCTAAGCGAAAGTCGGACGCTCAACCGACTAAGCCACCCAGGCACCCCCAGAGCTTACTTTTAAAAAATAATAAAGAAGGGGCGCCTGGGTGGCTTAGTCGGTTGAGCGTCCGACTTTCGCTTAGGTCATGATCTCGCGGTTCGTGGGTTCGAGCCCCGCGTCGGGCTCTGTGCTGACTGCCAGCTCAGAGCCTGGAGCCTGTTTCAGTCTGTGACTCCCTCTCTCTCTGACCCTCCCCTGCTCACGCTGTCTCTCTCTCTCTCTCCTAGAAATAAATAAAACATTAAAAAATTAAAAAAAAAATAATAAAGAAAAACATGTGTAAGATGGTATATTTTGTTATGTCCATTTAAAAAAGAAAGTTTTGGGGGGCGCCTGGGTGGCTCCATTGGTTAAGCGTCTGACTTCAGCTCAGGTCATGAACTCATGGTTAGTGGGTTCGAGCTCCGCAATGGGCTCTGTGCTGACAGCTCAGAGCCTGGATCCTGCTTTGGATTCTTTGTCTCCCTCTCTCTGTTCTTCCCCTACTTGCACTGTCTCTCTCTTTATCAAAAATAAAGATAAAAAAATTTTTTCAAATTAAAAAAAATTAATGTTTATTTACTTTTGAGAGAGTGACAGAGTACCAGCAGGGGACAGGCAGAGAGAGAGGGAGACACAGAATGCAAAGCAGGTTCCAGGCTCTGAGCTGTCGGCACTCATGAGCCAGGAGATCACCTGAGCTGAAGTCGGACGCTTAACTGACTGAACCACCCAGGCGTCCCCGTGCATTTTACCATAATACAAAAAATAGCAAAAACAGGAGGGGGGCGGCGCCTGGGTGGCTCAGTCAGTTGAACATCTGACTTCGGCTCAGGTCATGATCTCATGGATCGTGACTTCTGGCTTGCATCCAGTTCTGTGCTGACAGCTCAGAGCCTGGAGCCTGCTTCGGATTCTGTGTCTTCCTCTCTCTGCCCTTCCCGTGCTCGCACTCTGTCTCTAAAAAATAAACATTAAAAAATAAAGAGGGGGATCCAACCATGAAAAAATTTATCATAGATAACATCTCTAGGAAAAATTGGTGAGTGAAAGAGGCATTAAACATGATGCAGGTCTGACCCTGTGCGAAACGGAGAGGGATGGAAGGATGGATGGGTGGCAACAACTTAGACTGAATTTAGACGAACTTCAACTCTAGGAAAGTTTGGCGAAGGTCATGGGAGACTCCACGTGCTAAAGCTGCCTGTCAGGAGTTTAGCCTATCCTAGAAGTGGGCCTCTCGGTATCCCTGCCATCGTCAGTCAGTGGCTGGAGCAACCCTTGGGAAGTGTGGCCCTGCTGTGGATGCAGTTATGGATCTTCAGAGTTTATCAAGTTGGAAGAGCAGTCAATTATGCTCCCCATCGTTGGAGTTCTGAGTGGCTCATTTTCATGGCCACCATACCTGGGCAAACTCTGTAAAAGGTGTACCATAACATTGGGACTTTAGGGATGAAACATGTAATAACAGGGTCCCTTGGGTGGCTCAGTCGGTTAAGCGTGCTACTCTTGGTTTCAGCTCAGGACATGATCTCATGTTTTCATGAGTTTGAGCCCCACCTCTGGATCTGTGCTCACAGTGTGGAGCCTGCTTGGGATTCTTTTCTCTCCTTCTCTCTCTGCCCTTCCCTTATTTACACTGTCTGTCTCTCTCAAAATAAAAAAAAAGAAAAATGTAACAACATGCTTCCAGGCACCCCCAAATTATGCAGCTAAGGGACCTAACTCTGTCTGTCACAGACATGTCAGTGATTATCTAGGCTGAGAATCTAAGACCCAGAGAGGAACCCAGCTTTTGAGAGTTTGGATGTCTTTACCTCCCTTACAACAATTTGCCAAGTTGCACAAACTGTGGTCCTTACTCTACAAGAATTTCGTGCCTTTTTTGGGGAGAGGGAGGGTCTTCATCAGAGACATAAATGTTACCATCTAATAATGTAGGTTTCCTTTCCTTGACACAGGTAGCAAGTGACTCACGTGAGCTGAGGGAAGGAACACATTTACCTAGTGAAGCAGTGTCACTCTTGACAGTCAGGATACCATCTTCATGAGGCAAACCGGGGTCATGGTCAATTCTAGAGCTTCCACAGGGGTACAAGTCAGGTGTCAGCACTTCACAGGGCTCACAGTTGCACAGCAATTCTCCTCTCCTGTCCTCAACACCCTTTCTTAAGTTAGGCCCTCATTCCTTCTTCTTTGTCCCTGACTAATTTGACAATCGTCTTTTTCAAAAGATCCCCGGTTCTTTTGATTAACAATCAATTTTCTACACTATGTTTAAAGAAACAATTGAGCCACACCAACATCCAACAACTCCACCATGGCTCCAGCCTAGGAATCTGCCAGGACCCTTCTGGAAACACTGCTTTAACCTAGCAGTGACATTTTAATCAGATGGCAGGGTCTTTATCTAGGGGCAGATATTCCCTCCTTTATTTCAAGAACAAGTGGTCTGCCAAGCCCCCCACTTTCATTAACTCACAGTCCATCCAACTGTTGGCAGCTCACACAGAGCTCAGCTTCCAGAGCAGAATCACCAGGTCTGCTGAGCCAATCATCTGCTAAGTTCTGAATTTCCTTTGTTTTCCTCGCAGTGGATAACATTTCCTTTTAACCAAATCCAGATATTGTTAGCTTCGGCCCATGTCCAGCCTCTAGGTGAACCCTTCTGCTGGCTGTAGCCATATATGGATAAAGCTGTTGTTACTTTTAGGGGCTAGCAAGGGTTCATGGCCATGGCAGCCCTCCTCACATCCCATCTCCACAGCAGGCTCCTTATTTAGCCCGCCCTGCACCCTGCTTTCTAGAGCAAACACACGGCTCCACTGTTTTGTTTTGTTTTTTCCTCCTCTTCAGCTGACCTCTGTGATGAGCCCTGCCCTGGGTGGTTCTAGCCATGTGTCTAGCCTCTTCCACCAGGTGGTGGTGTTCCCAGCCTCGGCACCCAGAGAGTGTAAAGTGTCACAATAAAATTTATGACTGTCTGCTTTATTTTCATTTTAAATGCAGGAGGAACAATTTGTAGGGAATCAGCCAGCCTCAGCTGTGTTGGAGACGGAGCTGTCAAGAGTGAAAGTGAACTTCCACCCAGGTTTCCCAGATCCTGGGTAGCTGTCAGTAATGTCAGGTACAGGATGTAAACATGAGGATATGTAAAATTTAATTAAGGGCCACCATCATTTTCCTTTAATAAGATTTTTAATTGTTTCTTCCCCTGTTAATTGGAAGAACAATACTTATTCTACAACATTGCTTAAAAATTAATCAATAGATTAGGAAGGGACTTTGTAAACTATAAAGGGATAAATAAACCAGAAGCAATTATTACCAACACCCAGAAGTTGACTCATTAAAAGACAAGGACATACAAATGTCTGTTTCCAGAATTTCATCTGACAACCAGTCACCGAGATGGGAAACAAGAGTACCGTGGAAGAGAAAATAATGGTGGTGGGTTTCTTAGGAATGCGGGGGTTCCTTCCAGGACCTCTGTCATTTGGTGTTGGAGCACCAGCTCCGTGACAGCAGCAAGCCTATACCTATGGACCTGGTCCTCCTGGAATCTAGCGTACTCTGTTTGCTGTTCAGCTGGAAACCATTTTCAGCCTTTCCGATCTAATCCCAGAACCATGATTTATGGCAACAGAAATACCTGAACTAAATACAATAGAGACACTGTGGCAAGAGACCAGAACGGTGCTGAGCAGAGGCCCAGAGTCCACGCTTGCCCAGGGCCGCCGCCGCTGACCTGGTGCTGCCAAAGACTGAAAGAAAGAAACAGGTAAATCCTCTCTGGCACTCCCTGCTCCCCCATACTACAGTTTTCCAGATTCAAAGAAAGTAACAAGGAAGCCCACAGGCAAAAGGCGTCTGTGAAGTGTAGTTTCCAAGATTAAGCCCTTTGGATCTCAGAGCAAACAGACAAATAACCAGTGTGGGTAAGTTCTTAGGAAGCAAACACACAGCTTCCCACTAGCAACAGCAGAACAGAATTGCCAGTTAAGCCACCTCAACCACCTCATCAATTTAAATAAGACGTTTACTTCAGATCCAGGGACGATCCCATGTAATTCAGACCTACTACTAGATGAAAAGAAGACATCTACCAGGCTGAGACTGGACCCCTTTCCCAAGAGGCAGACACGTTCGTGGCTCGGGCAGTCAAAGAGGCAAAAGACACCAGGAGTTGGTACACATAACAAATGCTTTATTTTTTAATTAAAACATAAACACAGGACATGAAGAGAGATCCCACTGCCCGGTCTGTCAAAGCAGGTACAAGGATATACACACCAATAAGATACTTTGAGTCTGCTTAACTCCAAACCCTCATATGGGAAAACTAACTCAGAGACACAGGTGACGAACTTGTTGGGGCAGAGCTGCTGCAGCACAGGACCCCTGAGCCTGGGACTACAGAGGTAATCTCCTGCAGGCTGAGGGGTGCAGGGGTAGGATGGCTGAGGGCAAGGTCTTTTCCTTGGGAGAAATCATATATATTTATCTCTAAAACATCCAAATTTACTGGAGAAATGCAAGAATTGGCAAGATATGAGATTCACCCAACTTCCCTGGCAGTAAGTCCCTTGGTTCCTGTGCTTGGGGGAAATCAATGAGCATCAGCCGTGGTCAAATCCTAACCCTACCGTGGGTTTTGTCCTGGCCAAAGACAAAGCCAGCCAGGGCCTGCCGACTGCATCCTCTGACGATGTGTGGAAACCAGAGGAGTTCAAATCCCTTTCTGCCACTGATGCTCTGGGCCTGGGCTGTCATTCTCAATCATCAACATACTGAAAGGAGTAGCTCCTCTGAGAAAAACAGGCTCTTTCCCAGCATCTGGAAACTGGCATTTTGGAAGATGTCCTAAAATAGAAGGAGGCCACTCTTTAGAAGGCACAACTAGAACTTGGAACTCTGGGGAAATCTATTACAATTACCCTTTGCTGGTGAGAAATGCTGGAAACAGCTCAGGAGTTGTCGGCCAGAACAGTTTTAAAATAAAAATAATAACACTTCTGGAACAATTATTTTAAAAAGTCACACTGTTGGCCATCCTGCTTCCAAGAACGAGGCACTGACCGCCCACACCTTGAGGCGTGTTCTACTGCAGACTGCGGTTTAGCAGAGCAGCCGCAGGCAAAGCAAACACATAAAAACCGAAACTTTCCCTCTATGGGAGAAAAGTGAAGTTCGCAACGCTGGACAATCTGCGGTTGAAACAAAAGCTGATGGGCTTCTCCCTGCAATCCACACAGGTCTCCGACCACTCTTATCTTCCTGAGAATAACTACTTCACTCACAAGACTCTTTAAAAAGGCTAGGAAGGGAGGCGTATCAGAGGAAGCTGAAGTCAAACACCAGGCTCACACGAGGAAGGCTTTACCTTGTTTTCAGCAGCTTCTCTTTTGTAAGCCTCTCTTGCTTAGCTCTTCGCCCTTGAACCCTTTTACTAGGAGAGAACCAAACAAGAGCTGTGACATGTCACTCATCTTTTCCTAGTAAGAGGGAAAACGGGGGGTCTTCAGAGCACCGGCTTATATAAAATCAATCCCGAGATCCTCGGATAGCAAGAAAAAGTGAGGCTTCCCCACTGCTCCAACAGTTGGTCTTTTCCCTTGGCTCCCACGATGTGATGAACCTACTGCACTCAGCGTCCCAAAGGGTCTACCGCTCACCAGCTGCCTCCATCACTGGGCCTGACAACAGCCCAGCACTGCACACCTGGATAGATCTGTTGCTGCCACAAGGTAGACCAGATGTGCTCTACCGCACACTTCTGCGGGGATGAGGCCAAGGAACTGAAAGGCTGTCAACAAACAAGGTCAGAAATGGATCGAATTCTTCATCCACAGTGCCCTCTTGTGTTCAACTGAAGACTCTTCTGCATCCATGCAACACAGAGATGGTCAATCTCTTCTGGGACATAAGCATTCGTTCCTGAGTCATAAAGTTCAAGTGACAAGACCACTTGGGTGGGTGTCACATCCTCCAGAAAATGCTTGGTGCACACTCATTCTAAATGACTGCTGGGAGGGTGTCCCGTAGAATGTCTGATTAAAAACACAGATTCTCAACAGATTTGTGAAGGCTCTGAGCCCAAGATAATGATAATGTAGATGGAGTACCAATCACTTATTCTTTGGATGGACACCACAAATACACAGTCTGTAGTGTTTCAGTGACCTGGAGTCTTAGAATCACATTAATCCAAAGCAACCGTGATCCCAGAAGTTCTAGGCCACAGGCAATAAGCAGAGATCTTGCTCAGGGCTGTCAGGAGCCAGCAAACGACATTCACCATTCACCAGCAGCATGCCTGACAAGTCCCAGACACAGTCACTCCCACCTATATAAGTGGACCGTCTTCTCTGTTAAGGTAGCCAGGTAGCTGCTGTGGTTCACCTCAAATGGGCAGATGTCCAAGACGGGCTGATCCACCTGCAGTTCCTGCAGCAACGAGCCACTGCCAGCATCCCACAGCTAGAGAAGACAGACAGAGTTCAGGGTCAGGAGTCATTCAATTCAGCTGGGGGACTTGCTTGCTTTATCATCAGACAACTTTGTGGGTTTTAAAAAAATTTTTATTTAAATTCCAGTTAGTTAACATACAGTTTTTTAGTTTTAGGTGTACAATATAGCAAGTCCACAGTTGCATACAACACCCGATGCTCATCACAAGTGTACTCCTTAATGTCAGCAGACAACTTTGAAAGGGCTGCAGCAAGAGCACTGCCTGGGGAGCACAAGAGATCGTTCCTGACCTTCGCAAAGCCAGGATACAAAACATCGTTCGGGTGTGGGCTCTGCCACTCTAATCAGCAACGAGTCTACCTCTGAAAAGCAAGCCTAGCATTCAGCCCTTCCATCAAGGTGCCAGCAACTCTTCTGAGGACAGAAGAGTCAGCAAGACAGAAAGTCCCTTTCTCTGTCTGCCCTCATGAAATCTATCTTCTAACTAGTGCTTTCTTTTCCTTTTCAAAATGTTTTGTTATGAGTAATTATTTTTTAATAAGTTTTTAAAAATTATTTATATATTTAAAAAAATTTTAATGTTTATTTATTTTTGAGACAGAGAGAAACAGCATGAGTGGGGGAGGGGCAGAGAGAGAGAAGGAGACACAGAATCTGAAGCAGGCTCCACGCTCTGAGCTGTCAGCAGAGCTCGATGTGGGGCTTGAACCCACCAACTGTGGGATCATGACCTGAGCCAAAGTTGGATGCTTAACTAACTGAGCCATGCAGGCACTCCTTTAGTAACGTTTTAAACATTTATTTTTGAGAAACAGAGAGAGAGACAGAGCAAAGTGGGGGGAAGGGTGGAGAGAGAGGGAGAGAGAATCTGTAGCGGCCTCCAGGCTCTAAGATGTCAGCACAGAGCCTGATGCGGGGCTCGAACACATGAGCTGTGAGATCATGACCTGAGCTAGAGTTGGATGACCAATCAACTGAGCTACCCAAGTATGCCTGTTTTGAAAAAAAAATCTTTAATAAAAAGTATAGTAGTACAACAAATTATTAAGCTTTCACCACATCTGCTTCACTGATTCTATTGTTTTCTTTACGGACTTCATATCATTTTACCCTTACTCTATAGTGATGTTATCCAATATGGTGGCCACTAGCCACATAAAGCTATTAAAATTAAAATTAAATAAAAATTTAAAAATTAAGGTCTTCATTCACACTAATCAGATTTCAAGAGTGCATGTGGCTAGCGCAACTGTATTGTTTGGCAATGCTCCAAAGCTTGATTAGATTTAGGTCCAAGGGCATCTCATAGAAGGCACTATGTACTTCATATTGTCTTCTATCAAGAGGCAAACTAGGGCAGATGGGTGGCTCACTCGGTTAAGCATCTGATTCTTGATTTTGGCTCAGGTCCTGATCTTGTAATTTTTGAGTCTGAGCCCCATATTAGGTTCCTTGCTGACAATACGGAACCTGCTTGGGATCCTCTCTCACTCCCTCTCTCTGCCCCTGCCCTGCTCACACACACACACGTGCTCTCTCAAAATAAATACATTTTTTTAAAGAGGCAAATCATTTTTGTTAACCCACTTATAGTGATATTAAGATTGATCAACCTATTCAGGTTGTGAAAGACTGACCCCTCCACTCTACCACCCCCATCAATCATTCATCTTTTGCTTTTATCCTGAACTGACGAAATTGGTGCCTGAATCAATTATTTTATAAGGGTTTCAGTAGTTCCTTATTTTTTAAAAAATATTCACAAGATGGCCCATGGGACACTACAGCTCACATAAAAAAAAAAAAAAGAAAGGGGCAAATCTAGGTACTGAAATGGAAGATATCTAAGCTAGGAAGCTAAATAGGAAAAGAGCAAGTTATAGAGTGGCATGCCCAGTGTGCCTTGTGTAAAAATAAGCAACCATGCATAGGCACATACACAGGTGTGTGCAATTAAGGAGAATTTGGCTTTTTGCTCTATATACTCCCGTAGAAGAAAATAAATGGCTCACCAGGGCAGAATTTGATGCTTCATCCCCAGCACACACTAGGATGCTGCCATCACTCTCTGGGTTTTGGAAAATGGCACTTTTGGTCAGTAGTTTGCACGTGGGTCCCCCAAGGAATGTTTGCACAGGATGACAGGAACAGACCGGTTCTCCAGCACCGTCCAGTGTGTAGGACATCTCCATCAGCACACTTCGTAAAGTGTTGTGATTCTTATCTACAGGACAGAGAATCAGTGTTGCTCCATGGGAATGATTCAAAGAAATTAATGAAGAACGTGAATCTCAGATGCTTACAAACTACTGGAGTGCAAGAGCCACCATTTATAGATCATCAAGAATAGCTACAAAGCAACATAGTAACAAGAGCAAAATAATACAGCACAGATGAAATTCCAAACCCCAGGCTAGGATAAAGCAAGTTACCTACAATAGATTTTGCCAATGAAGGAAACAATTCTCGGTGTAAGCTATCCTTTTTAGTAAAATCACTTTATCCTGCCCTGCCCCTGCCTGGGTTTTTATCTTTCTTAAGGGCAGGCAGATGACACGAAACCACGATGAGGGGGACGCACTGGCCTCCGGAGCAGGCCTCTTTATTCTATTACTGTTTTAAATCACAGGGGCTCCTAAAGGGGCTAACTCACTCCGGGGCGCACCTGGCAGAATTTGTGCTGGTTCACATAAGTGAGGGGCAGAGGTGGGACTGATGGGGGAATGTGGAGCCCCTATCTTCAATGTAGTAGCTAGAGCTGTTAGCCAGCAAGGGGCCCTCCAGCGTCAGGGCAGGGCAAGCTCTCCTCACCTTTCGTGAACAGAGCTGCTCCCAGACCCAGGGCGTCCCAGCACTCACCAGGCCTGTAGGTCACAAGACAGTGTCGGGTGCTGCTCTCCGTCTGAAAGTCTACGCAACCCCCTGGCTCCATGGGCAGCACATGAGGCCAATGGGAAAAGCCCATTTTTAGCTCCCAGAAGGAAGCGTGCTCCAAGGTTCCAGCCAACACGCCACCGTAAGGAAATGCAGCTGAGGCAGCTCTGGGTATGTATGACAGGGATACCAGTGGGCATCTGAAGGGAAAGGAAGGAAACCATGTCTCACATTCCAATACTTGTACTACTCCAGACCCCACTAGTAGGAGCCCTCAAGCGCATTCTGACCTTTACCGTTAAAGACCGGGGGAGTCTGGGTGGCTTAGTCCGTCAAGCATCTGACTTTGGTTTAGGTCATGGTCTCAGTTTGTGACTTTGAGCCCCACATCAGGTTCTGTGCTGCTGACAGCTCAGAGCCTGGAGCCTGGTTTGGATTCCCCTCACTCTCTGTCCCTCCCCCACTCGTGCTCTGTCTCTATCTCTTAAAAGTAAACATTCAAAAAAAAAATTTTTTTTAATAAACAACTTCTGTGGGTCTCTATCCTTTGACATTTGGTAAAATCTACCAACCTACTCTGCAGAAACTTTAGAAGAGTACACGTATAATCTTTTGCATCCGATTTCAGAGGACATTTCGTACGTTCTAAGAACAGTTTTTTAAAAAAATGACTAGGGGGGCACCTGGGTGGCTCAGTCGGTTAAGCATCTAACTTCGGCTCAGGTCATGATCTTGTGGTTCCTGAGAGTGAGCCCTGCAATGGGCTCTGTGGTGACAGCTCCTTCAGATCCTGTGTCTCCCTCCCTCTCTGCCCCTCTCCCACTTGTAATTTATCTCTTCTGTCTCTCTCTCTCTCTCTCTCTCTCAAAAATAAACAAACATTAAAAAAAATTTTTTTTAATTTAGAAAAAAGGACTAGGAAATTTAATACAACAAGATCACAATTACAAGGAAGATTGACTAGTGTGAAGCTTCTAGAAATGGGGTTAGACGTACACATAAGGAAAAGTCAGAAAGGAAATGTAGCTTATACATCTAATAAGGTTTCCAAGGTGCAGTTGACAGATCCTTCAATTAAAATATAGTCTGAAGCAAAAACTTTTAGACTTATGTAAGTAATCTCTACACCCAATGTGGAGCTCGAACTCATGACCCTGATATCAAGAGTCACATGCTCTTCCGACTGAGCCAGCCAGGCGCCCCTGAACAAACTACATTCTAATTCAGAAACAAGATGGTTTCTTTAGAAATGTTCTAAATCTCTTTCTGCAAGCATATGACCAGGACTGTATGCCAAGAATTCTCTCAGAAGTATCAGCCTGTAGATATGTTCCTGACATAAAACAAGACACAAGACTTGTTTCTGCTGAAGTTGCCGAAGTGGTCCCTGTGCCTGCCTTCTTTCATTGCCCTGTCATGTCACAATGAAGCAAAGTACATCAGAAATGAACACTGCAGACAACTATTCTTTCCTTGCTATCTGCTCTATTTTATTACCTATTCTTGAGTGGATCCCTCTACAATCAATGGCAGTTACTACGCATCCATTCTAGAAGTTTACACTTCTAGAAGTTTACACCAGTCATCTTCAGGCCCACAGACCACATAACTGAAGCATGATTCTAACCCCATGCAAATGAAAAGACTTCAAAGTGCTGAGCCTAGATTTTCTCAAGCAATTATTACTACTGTGATATCTTTATGTTTAGATGCTTATGCTCCCTTTTTAATATATATTCAAATTGGAAATGGAAGTTCTCATTTAAGATACTTCTCATTTTGGCCTAGGTCAGACTCCAGTTCTCCTTTTTAAAAATTTTTATTAACATTTATTGATTTTTGAGAGACAGAGAGAGACAGAGAATGAGTGGGGGAGGGCCAGAGAGAGAAGGAGACACAGAATCTGAAGGAGGCTCCACGCTCTGAGCTGTCAGCAGAGCCCGATGCCAGGCTCAAACTCACAGACTATAAGATCATGACCTGAGCTGAAGTTGGAAACCCAACTGAGTGAGCAACCCAGATGCGCCTCCACAGCTCCCTTTGAGAACCTTAAGCCTTCAGGGAATATTATGCCCAAAAAGTACTCCACTCATTCTGAAGAGTCACAGCGGTGCTGGTGACCACCCATCCTCAGAATCTGGGCTGACTTTATAAACCTCCCAACTTTGTAAATGGTTATAAATGATAAATCACAGTAATATGGTATCTTTAGACTGAGTTGGCTTAGCTAGGGACTTGGGAAGTTTTAAATCCTTTTTTTGTAGGCCTACCTTTTATTGACCTCTTCCTATGTGTTAGACACGTGGCTATTAAAGCAAGTCTGTGTAACAAGCCAAGAACCGTGGCCAAGGTCACATAGCTCCTATCCATTGGACCTTGGTTCTGAACATGGACCTGACTTCATTTTGCCGCGCTATGGGATGAGTGACCCTATAAACCTGGCTATACTTGGTACCAGGGCTTTCTACGATGTAGAAATATCACGAACACATACTCTAAGGATCTTAAGTGATTCCCAAGTGACAACACCTCACTGGGCTCAGAACTGCCCTCTGAGAAACTGATCAACTGTGAAGCACTCTCAAAAGAGAGGATTCATACAACGGTGCAAGAGAAAGCCTCTACAGGGGAAAAGTGAGTAGCTACCCACCTGGCTTTCTGGGGTACTAACTCCTGGAGATGATGGCTCGTGTTTCGAAGGTCATACACCAGAATTGACCCATTGACCAGTCCAGCATAGATGTAATTAGTTTCATCAAGACACCAGCAACAGCTCCAGACAGGACGTCCAGCATTGTAAGTCTGGACCACTGTATTTGTCTCCAGGCTGTGGAGACACAAGAGTTTTACAACCATGCGTTCAGGAAATCAAATATAAAACAAAGATGTAAAGATGATCATTGAAATGATAATCTTTTAAGAACACATCTCGACACCCAAACTATTTGGGATTTCCAATTTCTTCTAGGGACTGCCCAGATAACCCCCTTTAATTCCAAAATATTTATTCTGGGGTATTATAGGTTTTCCTCTTGAAATATAATGAAATCAAAGATTAAAGAGATACTTAAACAGTACATTCCCTACTCTAACTCTATTCTCCATAATTATCTATTATACAGGTAATCAATATTCAATGCTGAAAAATTAGAATATACCTGTGAGAAAAATAACAACTAATAATCTGACCACCCAGAGGTAGCCTTTTCACCTGTTTAACACTACTAGAGAAAAAAATCCTAACATATATATACATATAAAACAAATGCTTCATGAAGTTTTGGAGCAAATTAAGCTGAAGCATTCTTGAAAAGTCAAAAGGCTTCTCAGGTCTGATAGTGCTATCATGATGTTCCTCAGATTTAACTGCAGAAGAGGAAGCCAACTATCAGACATCTGATCAAAACTACCTTCTAAAAGATGAAGGCAATAAGTAGATTCAGATCTGGTTCAGAGCGTCACAGAGCACATGAAAGAGAAAATGTAGTAACTGAAGGTTACTGATGAGAGAAGTCATGACCCAGGAGAGTGAGTTCCTGATGAGCATTTCTGTTAGGCAGAATGATCCTGGTAACAGACCAGGAATAAGCAGTCCCAAGCTGGTACGGTAACCCCATGGTGCTAGGTACCAAGGCTCCTTCCGTATTGTCATTCGACTATCTCTAGGGTGTTTCTCTCCTCTGCGTGGCTTAAGATGCATTTTGTAACATATATAATTTTAAACAGACAGGACAATACACATACCATTTATGATGTTGTATCTATTTTGAAAAGCAATACATTTTAAATTCAATGAATCTGGATCTCAGAAGACAATCTCTTAGGTCAAAAAATGCAAGCTAAGGCCATTTAAACACAGATACTAATCTCCATGCTGTTCAACACTAAACAGCCCAGGCCCCACCGTCCTCCCTGAAGCACTCACCTGGTCAGTTTAATAGTGTTGTCTAGGGAAGCGGAGAGCAGGAGACCTTTGCGCCGACTGCTGAAAGCCAGTCCACGGATCTGTTTGCTATGTATGGCAATGTACTGACTGCTTTTCATGTTGGCAGTACTCAACATCTTAACACCAAAGCCTGCCAAAGATAAGAGACTGTGAAATAGATCACTGGAAGTCAATTCAAGGCAAAGCCAACAACCTTTTCAAGTAGCTCCTTCGTTCAACTTTCTTGGCATATAAATCCCTGGAAAACAGCTGGTCAAACAAACAAAAAAATTCCAGGGTTATAATTATTTCAAAAAGTATATTCCACTCCAAACACCAAACAACAGGTGAATGGATAAACCACTATAAGAACATGTACACACAATAGAATGCTATCCAGTTATAAAAGGACATGAAATATTGATATATATGATAATATGGACGAATCTCTAAAACTTTATGATGAAAGAAGCCAGACAGAAAAGAATAATGCTGTATGATTGTGTTTATGCTAAATTTTAGAAAATGCAAGCTAGGGGCACCTGGGTGGCTTAGTCGGTTAAGCGTCCGACTTTCGCTTGGGTCATGATCTCACGGTTTGTGGGTTCGAGCCCCGCGTCGGGCTCTGTGCTGACTGCCAGCTCAGAGCCTGGAGCCTGTTTCAGTCTGTGACTCCCTCTCTCTCTGACCCTCCCCTGCTCACGCTGTCTCTCTCTCTCCTAGAAATAAATAAAAACATTAAAAAAAAAAAAAAAGAAAGAAAGAAAATGCAAGCTAATATACAGTGACAGAAAGTAGATCAGTGGCTGCCTGGGGATGGGGAGAGGAGGGAGGGGCAAGTGGGAGGTCGATTATAAAAGGGCATGAGAAAACTTTGGGACAATAGATATGTTCATTATCTTGATTGTGGGGATGGTTTCAGGAGTGTACACATAATTCATCCAACTGTATGTTTTAAATATGTGCAATTTATTGTATGTCAGTCAGACCTCAATAGAGCTACTAGGAGAGAGACTATTCTATTTGAACCACAGACACAGAAGATGCAGAAGAGAATGAACAATGAAGAATGGAGATAGGCGATATGTTAAGATATGCTACATTTGTCTGAATGGAATAAAAATAGATGACACTTTAAGTATTCTAATTAATGTGCATCATTCCAGAAAGGAAAAAATAATGCCCCTCAAAATTGGTCTTGACCAGTCCTTAAAGAGTAATTTGTTACTGTTTTCTTACTAGGCTATGTAAATGTATTTATTTTTATGAAGTATCTATTATTATCCAAGTTACCCACACATAGGATTTGTCAAATCCTAGATTCAGAATACCTCGAGTCATACTTCAGCTTCTCCAGGGAACTAAGTGGGAAAAGTTTATTGTGTTCTCTCCTGAAACAGAATTAGGACAGCCAGAAAGACAAAGAGGGAAACTACAGGCTTTCAATCAACAAGGGAACCACAATACTGGCCTAATTAACGATCAAGGGAAACAAGGAGAAACTAGCACCAACAAGCTATCAAGTAGAGCTAGCTGTACGGTGTGGAATACATGCATTAGAAAAAAGGAACCAGGGTGCCTGGGTGGCTGAGTCAGTTAACTGTCCAACTTTTGATTTAGGCTCAGGTCATGATCTCATGATTCAGGAGATCATTTGTGAGATCAAATCCCACAGTGGGCTCTGGGCTGACAGCATGGAGCCTGCTTAAGAGTCTCTCTCTCTCTCCCTCTCTCTGGCCTTCCGCTTCTTATGTTCTCTCTTTCAAAACAGATAAATAAAAGTTATTTTTTAATGTTTTTATTTATTATTTATTTATTTATTTATTTATTTCTAGGAGAGAGAGAGAGACAGCGTGAGCAGGGGAGGGTCAGAGAGAGAGGGAGTCACAGACTCTGAAACAGGCTCCAGGCTCTGAGCCGACAGTCAGCACAGAGCCCGACGCGGGGCTCGAACCCACGAACAGCGAGATCATGACCCAAGCGAAAGTCGGACGCTTAACCGACTAAGCCACCCAGGCGCCCCCAGATAAATAAAAGTTAAATAAACAAACAAAACAAGAAAAAAGGAACAGGGGCTTCTAGGTGGCTCAATCTCACAAACCATCAGATCATGATCTGAGCCAAAATCAACAGGTGAACACTTAACCAACTGAGCCACCCAGGCATCCCCAAGCATCTGACTCTTGATTTTTGGCTCAAATGATGATCTCATGGTTGTGGGATTGAGCCCCATGTCAGGCTCTGTGCTGGTGTGGACTCTGCTTAACATTCATTTTCTCTTGGGGTGCCTGGGTGGCTCAGCCAGTTAAGCGTCCAACTCTGGCTCAGGTCATGATCTCACAGTTCATGGGTTTGAGCCCCAAATCAGGCTCTGTGCTGACAGCTCCCTCTCTCTCTGCCCCTCCCCCAGCTCGTGCTCTCTCTCAAAAATAAACAAACATTAAAAAAAAAAAAAATCCTCTCTCTCTCTCTGCCCCTCTTCCTTGCTTGTGTGCTCTAAAATTTAAAAATAAATATCTTCCCTATTTGCAGGGAAGGTTTTATTGATAAATCTTACTAAAAATGTGGATGGGATATAGAAACAGTATAAATAGTCCTTTTATGTTCCCCTAAAATGGAGTTTTTCTCAACTCATAGCTACCCATGAATAGGAAAATATATGGTAATCTAGGAATTCTACTCCAAATCCTGTTGATACCTAAGTTTGGAGGGACAGAGTTTTGAAGCATTTGAATGGACTTTTTAAGTGGGTAAACAGGAAATCAGGCTGAAGCAAAAGGACCTGACAGTTGGGGGAAATCATATGCTGAAGATCATGGAAAGGAACAACAATTAGGAATAATTTAATTGGGCATGTGAGGAGATTTGGTTTTCAACATTAAGAAAATCTAAAATTAATCTTAAAACAACACAAAATATGAGAAAATTTAGTATTAATGTATTATTATCAACTACTAATTAATGTATTTCCAAATTCTTTTATTTGGAATTTGTCAATTTAACACTACTGAAGTATTAAATCTTGTTTCAACTTGAATTAGCCCTTGGGGTATTACTTTAAAAATATTTCCAGCAGTACCTGGGTGGCTCAGTTGGTTAAGCGTCCCACTCCTGTTTCTGGCTCAGGGTATGATCTCATGGTTCATGAGATGGAGCCCTATGTTGGGCTCTGTGATGACAGTGCACAGCCTGCTTAGGATTCTATCTCTCCTTCTCTCTGTCTCTCCCCAGCTTATTCTTATTTTTTTTCTCTCTCTCCTCACCCCCTCAAAAAAAGCATTTTTTAAAAAATTATTAAAAATTTTTTAAAAATCTTTTATTTATTTTTGAGAGACAGAGACAGTGTGAGCAGTGGAGGGTCAGACAGAGAGGGAGACACAGAATCTGAAGACAGGCTCCAGGCTCTGAGCTGGCAGTCAGCACAGAAACCAACGCAGGGCTCGAACCCACAAACCGTGAAATCATGACCTGAGCCAAAGTCAGATGCTCAATCAACCGAGCCAACAGGTGCTCCCATTTTTAAAAAAAAATTATTAAAAAAAATATTTCCAGCTTTGAGGTACCTGGCTGGCTCAGTCAGTAGAGCATGCAACTCCTGATCTCAAAGTTCTAAGTTTGAGCTCCATGTTGGGTGTACAGATAACATTTTATTTTATTAATTTAAAGTTTATTTAGAGAGAGAGCAACCACATGTGCAGGTGAGCAGGAAAGGCATAGAGAGAGAGGGAGAGAGAGAATCCCAATCAGACCCCACGCTGTCAGTGCAGAGCCCAATGCAGGGCTCGATCGCATAACCTGAGTTGAAATCAAGAGTTGGATGCTTAACTGACTGAGCTACTCAGGTACCCACCCTTCTTTTTTTGACTCTGTGTGTGTGTGTGTGTGTGTGTGTGTGTGTGTGTGTATGGGAGAGAGACAGAGAGAGACAGAGAGAGAGCGCGCGCGCAAGCATGAGCAGGGGAGAGGGGCAGAGGGAAAGAGAGAATCTTAGGCAGGTCCACGATGAGTATGGAGCCTGATAAGGGGCTCAAACCCATGACCCTGGGATCGTGACCTGAGCTAAAATCAAGAGAAGACACTCAACTGACTGAGCTACCCAGGCACCCCAAGATTACTTTGAAAAAATAAAATCTTAAAAAAAAAAAAAAAAAACATTCCAATATAAAATGGATCTGTGAGAGGGGCACCTGGGCAGCTCAGTTGGTTCAGTGTTCAACTTCAGCTCAGGTCATGATCTCACGGTTTGTGAGTTCCAGCCCCACATTGGGCTTGCTGCTGTCAGCCTGTCAGCACAGAGCCTGCTTTGGATTCTCTGTTCCCCACTTACACTCTCTCTCAAAAAAAGAAAAACATTGGGGCGCCTGGGTGGCTTAGTCGGTTAAGCGTCCGACTTTCGCTTAGGTCATGATCTTGCGGTTCGTGGGTTCGGGCCCCACGTCGGGCTCTGTGCTGACTGCCAGCTCAGAGCCTGGAGCCTGTTTCAGTCTGTGACTCCCTCTCTCTCTGACCCTCCCCTGCTCATGCTGTCTCTCTCTCTCCTAGAAATAAATAAAAACGTTAAAAAAAAAAAAAGAATCAGGGGCGTTGGGTGTGACTTCAGCCCAGGTCATGGTCTTGGACTCCATGAGTTCAAGCCCCACGTGGGGCTCTGTGCTGACAGGTCAGAGCTTGGAGCCTGCTTCAAGGTACCTAACATGGGGCTCAAACTGAAGTCACATGCTCTACCAACTGAGCCAGCCTGGTGCCTCTGTGAATGTATGACTTTAACAGGGCATATAAGGAGTGTTGTCCTTCTCCTTGGCCTGTACTAGTAACCCATACTTCCAAGAACCCCATCTTCTCTTACTTTATGACAGTCATTAGCATTTCTGACCTCTTAGTAAACAAATTTCTAGGAAGAAGCTAATAGACATTAAAGGTTTCTCTGCAGTACCTCAGAGAAGCAGCATTAACAGACTAGGAAAGGTGATTTGGTGGGCTGTGGTCAGTTTCACCCAACAGTGAGTCCTGGATTCTCCAAAAAGAGAGGAGAGAAAGAAATGAAGTCCAATCATGAACATTAAGGATGAGGTTCTGGATTGTTCACCTGGCAGGAAGGAGGCCTGAGGAGAAGGCTGTGACACTACCAGGCAGCTCAGAGTATCACAATATGTCATGATTCGGCAGTTTCCTGTCTGGGATACCGTGAAGGCCTTCTGGAAATGGTACTTGTGCTGGCCCTGGCTGGAGGGCAGGCAGTTCAGGAAGCGTGCCTGGGAGCCCCTCGGTTGCTGTGAAATCCGCTCTTGATGCTGCATAATAAGTTTTCCCAAATCCTAAAATGAAAAAGATTTTGTAAATGTGCAGCCTTTTCATTTGATAGTTCCCTCGTGTACAATTCCTTGATTTAATATGAGATTTCTTCTCCATC
Organism: Hyaena hyaena; assembly: GCF_003009895.1. Lineage (NCBI taxonomy): Eukaryota > Metazoa > Chordata > Mammalia > Carnivora > Hyaenidae > Hyaena > Hyaena hyaena. Next base: position 216,455 of record NW_024081205.1, read on the forward strand.
ATATGAAAATGTTGACACGAATCCTAGAGGACTGACACAGTTTTCACAGTATTTCAATAAGCAACTGAACTGAGGAGAGCACAGATCATAAAATAGTAGGGCTGAAAGTCTTTAACGGTCATCTTGTCTAAAACCCTCATTTTAGGCGTAGATTAAGGGAGGTAAAAATGACTTAAGGTTTGAATTATCAGCGAGCTGTTTAATTTTTCAAAAGTTCAAACTGCAGAATTCATCCTAAAGTGTGCACGCTTCAGACAAATGCCTTAATCAAGAATGAAACGGTTGGTCTTGTTTATTTCCTGAAAAACTTGGTAAAATCCTTATTTGTATGGGAGATGAACGGAAGTTATATTTAGATTCCTCTTCCAATCCTACCCCAAAACTTCTCTGGATTAGAAAGGACAAACGTACCTGGACACGACTATGAAGCTTAGTGCACTCATCGGTGAGGACTTGAAGTTGGAGCCGGCACTGTGCCGACTCTAACTCGGCCTGCTTCCTTAGCATCTGCTCCTTTAGTAAGGAACTAGAAATAGAAGCCAACAACAGGTGGAGATTAGGAAGGCTGCAGAAGACTTCCCATCAAGACATCAGATGAAGTTCATGCTGTGATACACATGCTCTGCTGTAAATATGTTGTGATGGTGAATAAAATATAACAAAAGAAAAATCTCTTACATCCAGAAACACTACAGAAAAGTAGCACATGGTGCTGAACTCATGAATCACTGGGGTTCAGTGTTAAGGCAGGCACTGAGGACCAGGAGTGTGGCTCTTACTAAGGAATGAGACTTAAAAGGTTTCCCTGGTCTCAGGAGACCTATTTAGAAAAATATTGCTACGACTAATGGCAGAGTAATTAGTGTTTGTGTTCTCTTCTAGTATTTTTATGGTTTTAGGTCTCAAATTTAGCTCCTCAATCCATTTTGAACTTATTCTTGAGTATGGTGTAAGAAAGTGGTATAGTTTTGGGGTGCCTGGGTGGCTTAGCTGGTTAAGTGTCTGACTTCGGTTCAGGTCATGATCTCACGGTTCATGAGTTCGAGCCCAGCATCAGCTCTGTGCTGACAGCTCAGAGCCTGGAGCTTGTTTTGGATTCTGTGTCTCCCCCTGTCTCTGGACCTCCCCAGCTCATGCTCTGTCTCTGTTCCTTTCAAAAATAAACATTAAAAAAAAGAAGTGGTATAATTTTATTCTTTTGCATGTAGAAGAAACTGTCTTTTTCTCATTGCATATTTTTTCCTGCTTTCTTAAAAATTCACTGGCCATATAATTGTGGGTTCATTTCTGGGCTTTCTAGTGTTCTATGTGCCTATTTTTGTGCCAGTACCATACAGTTTTGACTACATCTTTGTAATATAACTTGAAGTCTGAACTGTGATGCCTTCAGGTGTGTTTTTCTTTTTCAAAATTGCTTTGGTTATTTGAGGTCTTTTATCATTCCATACAAATTTTAGAATTATTTGTTCTAGTTCTGTGAAAAATGCCGTTGGTACTTTGATAGGAACAGGATTAAATGTGTATACTGCTTTGGGTAATAGACATTTTATTTATTTATTTATTTATTTTTAAAGGAGCACTGTATTCTTTTTTTTTTAATGTTTTTATTTATTTTTTGGGGAGAGAGAGACAGCGTGAGCAGGGGAGGGTCAGAGAGAGAGGGAGTCACAGACTCTGAAACAGGCTCCAGGCTCTGAGCTGGCAGTCAGCACAGAGCCTGACGCGGGGCTCAAACCCATGAACCGCGAGATCATGACCTAAGTGAAAGTCGGACGCTTAACCGACTAAGCCACCCAGGCGCCCCTAATACAGACATTTTAACAATATTTGTTCTTCCAATTCATGAACATGGAATGTCTTCCATTTCTTTGTGTCATCCTAAACTTCTTTCATCAATGTTTTACAGTTTTCGGAGTACAGATCTTTCACCTCTTAAGTTTATTCTTAGGTGTTTGGGGTTTTTTGGTGCAATTAAAAATGGAATTGTTTTCTTAATTTCTTCTTCTGCTGCTTCATCATTAGTATATAGAAATGCAGGGGTGCCTGGGTGGCTCAGTCAGTTAAGTGTCCGACTTCGGCTCAGGTCATGATCTCATGGATCGTGGGTTCGAGCACTGTGTTAAGGCTCTGTGCTGACAGCTAGCTCAGAGCCTGGAGCCTGCTTCAGATTCTGTATCTCCCTCTCTCTGACCCTCCCCTGCTCAGGCTGTCTCCCTCTCTCTCTCAGAAGTAAATAAAATATTAAAAAAAAAAAAAATAAATGCAACAATTTCTGTACACTGATTTTTCATCCTGCAAATTGACTGAATTCATTTATCAGTTCTAGTAGTTTTTGGCAGCCTTTGGGTTCTCTACATATACTATCATGTCATCAGCAAATAGTGAAAATTTTACTTCTTCCTTACCAGTTTAGATGCCTTTTATTTTTTAATTTTATTTCTCTTGTCTGATTGCTGTGGTGAAAGTGGACATCTTGTTCCTGACCTTAGGGGAAAAGCTCTCAATTTTTAAGGATGATAGGTTTTTCATATAGGGCCTTTACTGTGTTGAGGTATGTTCCCTCTAAACCTAGTATGCTGAGTGTTTTTACCATGAATAGATGTTGTACTTTGTCAAATGCTTTTTCTGCATTTACTGAAATGACTGTATGTTTTTTATCCTTTCTCCTATTGAGATGATATATCACACTGGTTAATTTGCAAATAATGGATCATGTTTGTATCCCAAGAATAAATTCCACTTGATCATGTGAAAAAAAAATTTTTTTAATGTATTGTTGGCTCTGGTTTGCTAATACCCTGTTGAGGATTTCTGTAGTATGTTCATCAGAGATATTAGCTTGTAATTCTCTTTTTTTGGGGGGTAGTGTCTTTATCTGGTTTTGGTGTCAGGGAGGCACTTGCCTCATAGAATGAATTTGGAAGACTTCCTTCCTCTTCTTTTTTTTAGGGGGGGGGGAAGTTTGAGAAGTTAGGTATTCTTTAAACGTTTAGTAGATTTCACCTGTAACTGGTCCTGCATTTTTGTTTGTTGGGAGTTTTTCTGAGTAATCAGCCAAGTTTTAAATCATTAACAGCCATACCTACAAAGTTAGCTTTTTTAACAAAGTTGCCCCCTCCACACAGCTACCATATAAAAATGCTAAGTACTTATTAAACCAAATAAGAAAAAATAAGGAAGAAAATTAAAACACCTGTAATTCCACTACTCAGTGACTACCAACAGTATTTTTTTTCCACTTCACAAAAATATAATCACCGTAACGTACTTTCACATGACAAAATTTATGTGCCCTTTAACATCAGTTTATCTTATTTTATTTTTTAGACAGAGAGTGACAGAGTGTGAGCGGGGGAGGGGCAGAGAGAGAAGGAGACACAGACTCTGAAGCAAGCCCCAGGCTTTGAGCTGTCAGCACAGAGCCCGATGCAGGGCTTGAACTTGCGAACTGTGAGATCATGACCTGAGCCAAAGTCGGATGCTTAACCAACTGAGCCACCCAGGCACCCCACTTTATCATCAGTTTAAATAAATGTATAGAATTTTATCATATGAATATGCCAGAGTTTACTCAACCAGATAACTTCTCTCAGTTTGAATTATTAACAATGCTTAAATTTTTAATGCTTATTTTTGAGAGAGAGAGAAAGAGAGAGAGAGAGAGAGAGAGAATGAGTGAGGGAAGGGTCAGAGAGAGGGAGACACAGAATCTGACACAGGCTCCAGGCTCTGAGCCTACCATAGAGCCTGACAGGGAACTCGAACCCACTGACCATGAGATCATGACCTGAGCCAAAGTCAGATGCTTAACCAACCAAGCCACCCAGGTGCCCCTGGATTATTAACTATGCTTAAATGAAAAGTCTCATTAAATAAATCTTTGTTTCTTTAGAATGTCTGGAGTACATTTACTTTTAAAGGCTTTTAGGGCATAGTGCCAAAGGTCTCTGAATAGTTGTGTTGGTGTACATTCTTACCAGCACTGTTGTGAGAAAACCCATGTCCCAACACTCTTTCAGTGGGGGTATTTTTTTAATGTTCTTAAAGTTTATTTTAAGTAGTGTTATCAGCAATTGTTCTTGGAGTTCCAAAATCCTAATAATTTCTTGCATTGCACTGCATGTGCAAAGCTTCACTTAGGAAACTTCCATCGAGAGTGCTGCTGTAGGAGGGCTTTAGGAACATGAACAGCAAAAAATGGCAACACTTAAGCCATGGGGCAGATCCTCTTTTTTTTGTTATTGTTTGGTTTAAAGTATTATTAAGCTATTCTAGGGAAGAAGAGATTAAGATTTAGAGCATGTTCCAAGTAGTCATGAATTATATACAAAAAGTAAGATGAGTTGGCCACAGCAACTTTTTCCTCAACACATCTCTGGAGGCAAGGGAAACAAAAGCAAAAATGAATTATTGGGACCTCATCAAAATAAAAAGCTTCTGCACAGCAAAGGAAACAATCAACAAAACTAAAAGGCAACCGATAGAATGGGAGATGTTTGCAAATGACATATCAGATAAAGGGCTGGTATCCAAAGGCTATAAGGAACTTACCAAACTCAACACCCAAAAAAACAATAATCCAGTGAAGAAATGGGCAAAAGACATAAACAGACACTTCTCCAAAGAAGACATCCAGGTGGCCAACCAACACATGAAAAAATGCTCAACATTACTCACCATCCCGGAAATAAAAATCAAAACCACAACGAGATACCACCTCACACCTGTCAGGATGGCTACCACTCACAACTCTGCCAACAACAGATGTTGGCGAGGATGTAAAGAGGATCTCTTTAGCGCTGCTGGTAGGAATGCAAACTGGTGCAGCCACTCTGGAAAACAGTAGAGGTTCCTCAAAAAATTAAAAATGGAACTACCCTGCGACCCAGCAACTGCACTACTAGGTATTTATCCAAGGGATATTAAGTATGCTATTATGAAGGGGCACATGCACCCCAATGTTGACAGCACAACTATCAACAATAGCCAAAGTATGGAAAGAGTTTAAATGTCCACTGATGGATGAATGGATAAAGATGTGGTATATACATACAATGGAGTATTACTCGGCAACCAAAAAGAATGAAATCTTGCCATTTGCAACTACATGGATGGAACTGGAAGATTTTACGCTAAGTGAAATTAGTCAGATAAAGACAAATATCATATGACTTCACTCATATGAGGATTTTAAGATTCAAAACAGATAAACATAAGGGAAGGGAAGCAAAAATAACATAAAAACAGGGAGGGGGACAAAACATAAGAGACTCTTAAATATGGAGAATAAACAGAGGGTTACTGGAGAGGTTGTTGGGGGGGGGATGGGCTTAATGGGTAAGGGGCATTAAGGAATCCACTCCCGAAATCACTGTTGCTCTATATGCTAACTTGGATATAAACTAAACAATAAATAAATTTTTTAAAAAAGGAATAAAGTCATGGGGGAGAAAGGTACATCATAGGGAATATACTCAATGGTACTGTAATATTATATGGTGACAGATGGTAACTACACTTGTGATGAGCATAGCATAACATTTGGAGTTATCAAACCACTATGTTGTACACCTGAAACTAATGTAACTGTGTGTCAACTATATTTCAATTTAAAAAAAGTCCAGTAAAAATAAATAAAAAAAATAAAAATGAAGTCAGTGCACACGAAAGCAGTGGAGGAAGGCAGATTGCTGACCCTCAATTCAGCCATGCCTGAATTAGACTTCAGTGGGTTTCTCAGTGATAATGTTGGTTTTCATTTTTAGTTTGCCAGCTAAAGTTCCTCTCCTGTAATCTAAGGAGTACTGACCAATAATATTTCATCACCAGGTATTTCATAAATACCTGGTAGTGCCATTGCTGGGTCGTAGGGCAGTTCCATTTTTAATTTTTTGAGGAACCTCTATACTGTTTTCCAGAGTGGCTGCACCAGTTTGCATTCCACCAGCAGCGCTAAAGGGATCCTCTTTCTCCACATCCTCGCCAACATCTGTTGTTGGCGGAGTTGTGAGTGGTAGCCATCCTGACAAGTGTGAGGTGGTATCTCGTTGTGGTTTTGATTTGTATTTCCGGGATGGTGAGTGATGTTGAGCATTTTTTCATGTGTTGGTTGGCCACCTGGATGTCTTCTTTGGAGAAGTGTCTATTCATGTCTTTTGCCCATTTCTTCACGGATTATTTGTTTTTTTTGGGGTGTGGAGTTTGCTAAGATCTTTATAGATTTTGAATACCAACCCTTTATCTGATATGTCATTTGCAAACATCTTCTCCCATTCTATCGGTTGCCTTTTAATTTTGTTGATGAAACAATCAACAATCCTTTCCTGTGCAGAAGCTTTTTATTTTAATGAGGTCACAATAGTTCATTTTTGAACTTTATTTTTATTTTAATTTTTTTTTAATGTTTTTTAATTTATTTTTAGGAGAGAGAGAGAGACAGCGTGAGCAGGGGAGGGTCAGAGAGAGAGGGAGTCACAGGCTGAAACAGGCTCCAGGCTCTGAGCTGGCAGTCAGCACAGAGCCCAACGTGGGGCTCGAACCCACGAACTGCGAGATCATGACCTAAGCGAAAGTCGGACGCTTAACCGACTAAGCCACCCAGGCGCCCCTGGACTTTATTTTTAGATAGGCTCCCCCTTTCCTATGGTTGAGAAGGTACATTCAATGAACCTGGGGTCTACATTCACCAAGCTAGCTGAAGTCACAATTAATTGTTACTCTGAAAGTCTGAAAGCTTATTAAAAAAAAAAGTTCATTTATTTGAGAGAAGGAGGGGGGGAAAGAGAGAGAGAGAAAGAAAGAGAGAAAGACTCCAAAGCAGGCTCCAGGCTCTGAACTGTCAGCACAGAGCCTGATGTGAGGCTCAAACCCATGAAGTGCGAGATTATGACCAGAGACAAAGTCAGACACTTAACTGAATGAGCCACCCTGGTGCCCCTCCAAAACCTCATTTTTAACACTGTGTGGAGAGCACAACACATAGACCTCCCTAGAAGGTATTAGACATGTATTATAAAGCACAATGTGAGACAGACTGCCAGTGATCCCCAGTACAATGCAAGTAAAGCCTTAGAACCTCATTAAGAGCGACTCATACCTCCTTTCTCAGATTTGCCAGGTAGTCCGATTCTTGTCACCTACCTTTTCATTTGCTCATGTTCATTAGTGTCCAGAGCTCTCAGGTTTCGGGCATAAAGAACCACGATATCACTGTGCTTGGCTTTCTTGTTGCACTAAAGAGCCCAACAACACAAAGTTAGTGGTTCTAGGAATCCTGACCTAACATGCTGAGTGTGCACACGCACATCCTTATCTATGGTTCTTACCTGCGGACATTTTCGTGCCTGTCCCTTGAGCCACTTAGAAATGCACTTGTACCCAAAGAGGTGCCCACAGCGTAACGCTGAGAGTCGGTGATCCCCAGCACTTGTCCAATATTCCAAACATATTGTGCAAGTGTCCCCTTCTTCATCATCCATAGACACAGAAGACAGAAGAGGATTGGTCTTCTGGGGAGACTGGATGGAAACCAGAATACATTCAAGTTAGAGAGAATGAAAATCAGTCTTGAAGACAATGTGCAACTCTATTACATCAACAACACCATCAACACCACCACACAAAAGCAATTCAAATCCAAATGAAAACACTGTAGCAAAGCTGCAACAGCTATGAATCATTTGTCATTCTTGGTAAAACCCAATCTGGACAAATATTTCAGAACAAGCCAGGAAACTACTATCACCCTTTGATCTTAGGAAATTGTTGGATATTTTTTTTCATTCAAATGAAGAAAAGGAGCCATCTTTACAAAGATATAAAACAAAACAAACCCAACAGTTATCTGGATTTTGAGAGAGAGAGAGAGATAGAGACGGTGTGCATGTGATTGGAGGATGGGCAGAGAGAATCTCAAGCAGGCTCCATGACATCAGCGTAGAGCCTGATGTGGAGCTCAATCCCACAAGCCATGAAGTCTGGATCAAGAGTTGTACGCTTAACCGACTGAGCCACCCAGGCACCCTTATGTATCTTTCCTCTGACAAAGCAATCTCTGCTAGAAGTATATCCCATGAATAGTCACAAATAAATACTTGCAAGACAACTGTACAAAGCATGAACTTGTACCAGGAAAGAAAGATGGAAGGAAGGAAACAAAAAAAGCGAGCAAGAGAAAGAAGAACTTTAGTTTACACGACAAAAGAAGAGTTAACCAAAAATTTATTTACAGATGGAACACTATGCAGTGATTCATAAGAATGAGAGTCAACTTTATGTACTGATAAAAGGTATAACATGATCCCTTTTTGTAAACTTAAAAATGGAACATTTATGTCACAGATAAATTTAAATGTACATAAATTTTTTCTAGAAGAAAAAAAACATGGACACCATAAACATGCAAACAAGTAGGTCAAGGATATCTGGAGATTGGCTGCGTCCACAACGGATGTAAATAACTCTTGTATTAAGGAATATGATGTGTTATATTTAAAAATCAAAACTGTTTATCACATAGTAATCATATTCTGCCAGATATTTCATAAACTGCATTCATATCCATTATTTTAATCAAAACGTAACCTTGTTAGGTAGGCAGGACAAGTTATCCTCACATCTACCCCTGCTTTGTAAAAATTTTACTATTTTTTTAATGTTTATTTTTGAGAGAGAGACAGAGAGAACATGGGGGGGAGGGCAGAGAGAGAGAGCATGGGGGGGGCAGAGAGAGAGGGAGACACAAAATTTGAAGCAGGCTCCAGGCTTTGAGCTGTCAGTGCAGAGCCTGACACATGGCTTGAGCTGTGAGATCATGACCTCAGCCCGAGAAGGACACCTAAAGCTGAGCCACCCAGGTGCCCCTACCCCTGCTTTTTTAAACCTATGAGGAAGCAGCCACATAGTAAGTGGACTGGACCCACACCCTGACCTCCGGCCTACAAAGGCTGCAAACTTTCCACTTCAGCCTGCAGCCTCTTCTTTAAATGCAAATCACCAATTCACTTAAAAGATTGTTCACCTTACCTGTTTGGAGAGGGTCTCTCTTTCTTGGATACTTGTAACTTCTTGTTCCACTGAGGTACCTCCTACTTGTTCTGTCAAGTCATTTCCAGAAATGATAAGGTTAGTAATGCACAAAAGAAGACAGAAGTCAGGAATGAGAGGCTAGCAGCAGAGCCTAGCTCACCACAGGTTTCCTTTTCTAATTAGTAGTATTGCTGTAAGTTTCCTATTGTAACAGTGAATTTATTTTTTAACTTATTTTAGATATTTTCAAATATGCATAAAACTAGACCGAACAGTATAATTAACACATAAGTATTCATCACCCAATTTCAAATAAAATCGATCTTGTTGCCAATCTTTTTCCAACTAAACCCCCATCCCCATTATTTTCTTTTACAACGCTTAATAACAAACTCTAAAATGTCATTTCACTTCTAAAAGCTTTTGTAATACTAATAGATAAAGATTTCTTTTATCTATTATCTAAACACTATCATTAACATACCTAACAAAAGTAACAATAATCCCTTAATACTATCTAATACACAGTTCATATTCAAAATTTCTCAGTTGTTTTCAAGTTGCTCATTACAGTACATTTACTGTTGTTAGCAAATCTAAACAAAGCCTCTACAACGAGTCTGTCACATCTGTGAATATTTTTTCACTCTAACAATTCTCCTTGATTCATTTTTATCCCTTCCCTGTCACCAATTTATTGGAAGATACCTGGTCATTTGTCTTCTGAAATACGCTACATCCCCGATTTGACTGCTTCCTTTTAGAACTGCTTAACTGGCTGCTCTATCACCTATATTTCCTATAAACTGGCAGTTACATCTAGGGGCTTCAGTGGGTTCAATTTTGTTTTCCAGCAAGAAGAGAGGCAGCAAGAATACTTCATTGGTTGTGTGTTTTTTAAAAAATTTTTAACATTTATTCATTTTTGAGAGACAAAGACAGAGCGCAAGCAGGGGAGGGGCAGAGGAAGGAGACACGGAATCCAAAACAGGCTCCAGGCTCCGAGCTGTCAGCCCAGAGCCCAATGTGGGGCTCGAACCTACGAGCTGTGAAATCATGACCTGAGCCTAAGTTGAACGCTCAACTAACTGAGCCACCTTGGCGCCCCTTTGATTGTGTGCTTCTGATCACAGTGTCAGGAGGGTCAGTTCAGGTGGTCTGAGCCCTAGTTTATCAGATTCCTTATCAACCTTTCAAATCCCCCATTAATGGTCAAGGAGGTGATTTTTAATTTTGAGTAATTTTTCTCTTTGAGGCTCAAATGACCCCGCCACAGGCCAGTGGAAGTCCCTTTAAACTGGCTCTTTTTAAAAACAGAACAAAAAACCCCACAAACTTTTATATGAATATAATGTACATATGAAAAAATATATCCTAAGTATTCAGTTCAGTGAGTTCTCACAAACTGAACTATAAACCAGAACATCACCAACAAAACCCCATGAGAGTCATTTACATCTTATGTCCTCCCTACTTCGGGGGGGGGGGGGGGTTGGGGAAGATGATTTTCCCCCACCAAAGATAACCACCCTAAGAAATGCTAGCACCATATATTTTTTTGGCCTGTTTTTATATATAAATGGCATTTCAGAGTTACTCACTTTTTTGCATCTACTACATTATTCTACATTGTTTCTAAGATTCTCCCATACTAGTATGTGGAGTTGTGGTTCATTTATTTTCACTGCTGTGTTTTACTGTGTAAATACATAACATTTATCCACTCTGCTACTGATGGGCATTTGAGTAGTTTTCAGTTTTCTGCCATTACAGACATTGCTGTTACATTCTTGTATGTTTCTGTTGAACACATATACTCCTTTCTTGGATTATATACCTAGAAGTGGAACTGCTGAGCCATGGGTTTTATATATGTAGATAAGTTTATAAAGATACCACCTAAATGTCTGTACCAGTTGACACTCCCACCAGCAGTGTTTAAGGGGTCTGGCTGCTTTATATCTTTTTCAATACTTGATATTGTGTCAAATTTTGGCTGTAGTGGGTCACCACACTGGTATTCATTTGTATTTCCCTGATGACTAATGAAGCCTTTTAACGTATTTAGTGGTTATCCTCTTTTGGAAATACCTTTTCAAATCTTTTGCCCATTTCCCTATTAAGTTGTAGGAGTTCTTGAGAGATCCTAGAATAAGCCCTTTTTCAAATATATGTATTATGGTTGTCTTCTCCAGTCACTGGGTTGCCATTTCAGTTTTCTAATGATGTCTGTTGAACATAAATTCTTAATTAAAATGCACCTCTTTTGTCTGTTGTTTGAGAAATCTGGTCATTTGTCTTCTAAAATGTCTACATCCTGGATTTGACCAATTGCTTCCTCATATTAACTTTTATTTATAGTAAATTTACAGAGCTGTATGACCAACACTACAATCTAATTTTAAATCATTTCTATCATCTCCTAAAGATTCCTCATGCCAATTCAGAATCATTTCCCATCTGCACCGGCAGCCACAGGCAACTTTTTCTCCATAGATTTGCCTTTCCTAGACATTTTACATAGGTGGAATCATAATGTATCTATGCTGGCTCACTGTCATAAAAAAAATTTTTTTTAATGTAATTTTATTGTATTGCCTCTAGACTTCAAAGTACTCCCTACTTCTGGTTCTTATTACTTATATATTATTCTAATAATAGAATAGTTTCTTTCTTTACACTAGGTCTCTGATCTACTTACTTAATTTTATAGTGTGAGGAATGAATCCAGTTTTATTGTTTCCCAGTTAGCAATCCAGTTCTTACAATATTAAAAGTCTGTCTTTTCCCCACTGATTTGAGATATTCCCTAATACACTAGATTTTCATATACGTTTAGATCTTTTTTCTAGATGGTCCATTTGTAGGATGGAACACATTTTATTTTACTGCCGGGAGCCACACCGGCCTATCTGGATGGCAATCACAGCAAGGAAGTGACAATGTTTGCAGCTCCTGCCATGAGAAATGAAAACTAGTATCTCCTTCTGCTACTACTGGCTCATGTTGGATATAAGACTGCTGGTACTGACCAGGCCTCATAATATTCCATATCAGACCCATATTCTGAATACAGATACCTCCTAAGGAAAAGCATATTCCTGCCTTTACAAAAGAGATTTTAGATGAAAGCTCTATGGGTAAATGTCAAAAGGCTCTTCTTATGGGCCTTGCAGATCCAAGACTTAGGAGGTTAAGAACAAAAGAATTACAATTAAACCTGGCCCTGAGACCAAGGGCCTATGTTGGGGTTAAGAGCAAAACATAGTTACCACATATAATTTGCTAATTGGTGAAACATAACAGTCCCTTCCTCAAGGCCTACTTTCCACAGACACCCTCTCTTACATTGGCAGCTGGGATGAGGATAGATAACAGTAGCTAAAACATAACCCAGGGGCAAAAGACTGACCCATTCAGGGTCCCCATGTTAGTCTCCACAAACAAACCAATTCAGAAACATTCATCCTCTTGAGAGCCAGACAAAATACTCTTAACTTATCTATACACAATTTGACCTATATGTTATCCTATTTTTCACTAAGAACATTCTGTTATTTCCTCGGTTGGAATAATTCTACTATTGTTATCACAAAAGGCCTCCCATTGTAAGAAATTCCTTTCTCTGACTTCATCTTGTTGCTGAACCTTTAAATAAAGACACAAAAACAGACAGGACAGAGATGTCTGCCTGGTGATCAGAAAGAATCTCGGGGCTCTCTCAGTCTCTCTCGCTGACACCGTCCATCCTTCAGGGACCCCTAGACCTGCCGGAGCCGGCTCGGCCTCTGGCAATTTACTTTATTATTATTTTTAAAAATTTTTGAGACATAGAGACAGAGCTTGAGCGGGGTAAGGGCAGAGAGACACGGGGACACAAAATCCAAAGCAGGCTCCAGGCTCTGAGCTGTCAGCAAAGAGCCCAACGTGGGGCTCAACCTCACAGACCACGAGATCATGACCTGAGCCAAAGTCGGCCACTTAACCAACTAAGCCACCCAGGCGCCCCTGAATGGAACACATTTTAGATTTAAATGGTTGCATGTGTAAGATATTATTTCCCTTTTTCTTCTACTTTCTGTAAAACTGCACAACCTGGTGATTGTACCTAGAGTCTCAAGTAGATTCAGGGATCTTTTGGGCAGTAACAGTATTCCCTAAGTGCTATGGATATTTCTTTCTTTTTTGATTTTATTTTTAAGTAATCTCTACACACATCACGGGCTTGAACTTACAACCCTGAGACCGAGAGTCACAGGCTCCACTGACTGAGCCAGCCAGGCACCCCCTATGGAGATTTCTGACTGCAACACATCAAACTGCACATAAGGTCTGGTGGGGTCAACTTGCTACCTCCATTAAAAGGAATCCCATTAGCCTTTCAACCTAATGGTTTTAGGATCCACTGCAGCTCTTTGCCTAGATACATCATTCCATTAGGAGTCACAAAATTAAGACTTTTTCCTATCATTCCTACTCCAATATTAGCTGGAGTTTTTCCATTTAAAAAAACTTCCTTGGGGGTGGGTGGGAGGAATGAATAGGCAAAGAGAATTTTTAGGGCAGTAAGAGCACATTTGTCGAAACCCACAGAATGGAAAACTCCAAAGGTGAACCCTAAGGTAAAGCACGGACTCAGGGCAAACAGGCCATGATTAGACACAAGCACCCTGGCGAGTGGTGCTGACAGCAGGGAGGCTGTGTACATGGGAGGACAGGAGTGTGTGGAAATCTCTGCACCTTCCTCTCAATTTTGTTGCAAACCTTATAGTTCTCTTAACAAAAAACAAAACAAAACAAAAACCTCCTTCATCAACCAATATTAGGTTTTCCTGAATACAGTTCACCCAGGGAAAACAGGATAAATGCATAACCCTTTATTTACCAGTTTCCAGAGTAATGAGCCAGGGCTCTAATAACCAGGATGCTTTTAAAAGTGTACATAAAAAAGCTTTTAAAATGAGCTTTTAAAAAAGTACAGAATTATGAATTTGGGATTTTTCAGAGATTTGATGTATTTCAACCTATATTTCAATCTATACTCCAAGAATACACCCATTATTCGTTTTGATGATCAAACTGTCCCATGAGGCCACTTACGAGCCCTTTCAAGGTTGCTTCTATGCCTACTGCCGTGATGACTCTCTGAGAGATGGCTCCCTTGCCCTAGGCTCATCTTGTTTATTTCCTATCCCAGTCTTGGAAAGCCTTTTCTCCAAGAAGTCCTGGGTCCTTTTAGTGGGAAAAGACCATAATCTGGGGTATCAGAGGGTAAGCAGGACATATGCTCCAAGGGTCTCTTCCCACTACTACTAAATATAACTCTACTTGCATAATACATAGCACATTATAGTGTTAATGTTATAAACTGGCAGACTAGATAGGATACTGAATTTACAAAGCTTTTCTCTTAAATAAAGAACCCTACTTTCTTCTAAGATGTCAAAGAAAATGGCAGAGACTATAAAATGCCATTACAAAGTGACCAACTGAGTGGGTCACAAATCACATTAAATTTCAAGTCAGATCAAATCCTCTTTATGGAATTATGGCCAGTGAAAGCTCTGTACTATATGAAGCAGGAATCTGCTGACATCTGGGGGCAAAAGGGAAGTATCAAAGCACAAGTCTAGAGTTTCTAGCTTTCTGGGTGTTAGCCCTGTGAATCCAAAACTGAGTAACATACCCACCTTCTATAACCACAGCTCCAGGTTCCTCTGCCTGGACAACCTCCTCATACTCTGTAGAGCTGTCAGAATCGGAACTACTGGAGACCTGCAAGGCCTCAGAGACAGGATTCCTGGTCTCTGAACCCTGAGAGGTGGTTGACAAATGAGGCTGCGTCCGGCTCACTTGAAAGTAAGCATCCAATGGTGCTCTAGACCTATGTAAGCAGAAAGACAACAGAATTACAGTACAATGGACCATCATCACAAGAAAAATCCACAGTAATCTGAAGGTAAATCCTGCTCATTTCAACCCATTTCTAGACCAATAAATATGTCTTTGAACACTGAAGCAGAAATAGCAGTTTTAGGCAGACGTTGGCTGGCCTGGATATTCTCTTTTCCACTCAATTATGACACTAGCCACACTTGAGACTGACTCTTGCTAAAAGCAAATTCTACTTTACTGCCCTTTGGCCCTGTGTCAATATCGTTTAAAGGACATAACTCAGCAATTTGTCTGTTGGTATTAGGGGTTGAAAGAAGAAAAAGGGCTCTGCTGATCAAAAATGGCCTCAAGGGAATTCTGCTCCTGCAACAGCACAGAACAAAGTTTTTTGGGGTAGAATGTGAAGTCCCGCTTCAGTCATCATGGTTTTACTGCTTATTTTAAAACATTATTTTTCTAAGTTTAAATAATGTCAGATTAAGGTTAAAAACATAGCATGATATCAAAATTAACTAGAGAAGAGGTGGGAGCAAAATTAACACTCTTTTCTGGCTGGCTGAGTTTTAACCATACCCATTTCTGTACTGGGTTTTGTTCAAATCCAAGCTAATAAACCACACCCTACTTCTAGCACAGAATGACATTCAAAACTAAAAAAGGTGTTCCATACTTTAGAATTTACTACCTCTAGCTAATAATTACAAAGCATTACTGAAAGGTAATCTACTTTTAAGTCTTAATAACTGTCTTTATAACATTAAGATATATTAGTACCCAGAAACATTGCTGGAGATTTCTCACACAGAAAAAAAATGATTTCTTATAGTTTGGCTGCAATTTTGGCAAACTAGGGTGTTCTATTAAAAATGGAAGAATGGAACAAAATAAATATTATTTGGTATCTAATTCAACAGCTGGAAGATTTACCTTTGTAAAAAAAAAAAAATCTGAATAAATTGAAATGAGAAGTAGCAATTGTGAATCCTTTTTGACTCACAATTTAAAAGTGTACAGTTCAGGGTGCCTGGGCGGCTTAGTCGGTTAAGCGACCGACTTCAGTGCAGGATGTGAGGTTGCAGTTCGTGGGTTTCAGCCCTGCATGGGACTCTGCTGTCAGCACGGAGCCTGCTTCAGATCCTGTCTTTCTCTCTGTCCCTTCCCCACTTGTACTCTTAAAAATAAAAAATACTTAAAAAAAAGTGTACAATTCAGTGGTTTTCAGTGCAACCACAGATTCTATAACCATCACCACTATCTTATTCTGAAATGTTTTTGTCATAAAAGGAACCCAGTACCTATATAACCAGTCTTTCCTTCCTCTCCCCTTTCTACAACCTCTAGCAACCACTAATTTAACTTCGGTTTCTGTGGACTTGCCTATTCTGGACATTTTATATGGATACAATCATAATATATATGGCCTTTTGGGTCTAGTCTCTTTCATAACTTCATGATATATGCAAGAACCATGTCACCTGTGAATAGCTATAGTTTGATTTCATCTTTTCTAATTGGAATGGCTTTTATTTCTTTTTCTTGTCTAATTGCTCTGGCGAGAACCTCCAATACGGTAGCGAACAGAACTGGTAAAAATTCTTGTTCCTGATCTTAGGTAAATTTTTAGTTAGTTAGTAAGTTAGTTGAGGGTTTTTGATCCATGGTCTTTATCAGGTTGAGGAAGTTCCCTCTAGTTTGTTGTTTCTTTTAATTACAAAAGGGTTTTGTCAAATGCTTCTTCTTCGTCTATTGAGATGTTCATATTTTCCCCCTTTATTGTATTAATATAGTATCTCATTGGTTTTTTTTTTAATTTTTTAAATGATTTTTATTTATTTCTAGTAGAGAGAGAGAGACAGTGTGAACAGGGGAGGGTCAGAGAGAGAGGGAGTCACAGACTGAAACAGGCTCCAGGCTCTGAGCTGGCAGTCAGCACAGAGCCCGACGCGGGGCCCGAACCCACAAACCGTGAGATCATGACCTAAGTGAAAGTTGGACACTTAACCGACTAAGCCACCCAGGTACCCCTGACTGGTTTTTTTTTTTTCTTTTTATTGAATCAGCCTTGCTTTCCTAGAACAAATCTTATTTGGTTTTAGTATATAATCCTTTTTATATGTTGTTGGATTCAGTTTGCTAGTATTTTATTGAGAAATATTTTATTTACATTCATCAATAACCGATAAATGATACTGGTCTATACTTTTCTTGTGACATCTTTAAATGATTTTGGTTTTGACATGTTATTGACCTCAAATAACCAGGAAGTATTCCTCCTACTTCCATTTTTTCGAAAAGTTTGTCAAGTATTGGTGTTATTTCTTTTATTTTTTTAACTGGGAAAATAATTTTATTTTCTTCAGGTGTATGGGCAGATGTTTAGTCTCAGAATGTTTGGAATTGCTTCTTGGTACCAGCAGCCTTGGTAACTTTGAGCACACTGAAGCACACAGACTTGCTCGATGGCTAGCAACTTGCCCACTCTGACAATGTTGCCAACCTAGACATCCCTGAAGCAGGGGGACAGGTGCACAGATGTGTTCTTGCGGCATCTTTCAAAGCAGTTGTACTTTCGAGAGGTAGTTTCGGTGGATGACAAAGGTTTTTTACATCTTCATCTTGGTCACTATACCAGATGGAATCTGCCCTCGGATTGAGACCTTATCAGTAAAGGGGCAATTCTTGTCAATATAGGTGCCCTCAATGGCCTGCTTGGGCATCTGGAAGCCCCGACCACTATTTTTGTAGTATCACGGGGGCTTCTCCTTGCTGGTTGCTCCAAGTAAAACCCTCTTTTCTTTTTTTAAATGTTTATTTCGTGTGGGGGGAGGGGGAGGGGGAGGGGGAGAGGGAGAATCCTAAGCAGGCTCCACAGTCACCACAAAGCCCAATGCAGGATTTAATTCCAAGAACCATAAGATCATGACCTAAGCCAAAATCAAGTCAGAAGCTTAACTGACTGAGCCACCCAGGTGCCCCTAGTAGAACCCTCTTCTTACTTTGAAAGATGGTTGGCTGCTTTCGATAGGCATGTTGGAATGTCTGTCATCTTCCCAGCCGCCCAAAAAAAGGCAGGCCCCAAGGGTGTCTGAGTTTCCTCACTGACTGCCTATTTATTTCACCTTTAAACATTTGGTAGAATTCACCAGGGAAGCCATTTACTTCTGGACTCTTCTGTGTGAGTTCTGTTTTAAAATTACAAATTCAGGGGCACCTGGGTGGGTTAGTGGGTTAAGCGTCCGACTTTCACTTAGGTCATGATCTCATGGTTCGTGGGTTCGAGCCCCGCGTCGGGCTCTGTGCTGACTGCCAGCTCAGAGCGTGGAGCCAATTTCAGAGTCTGTATCTCCCTCTCTCTCTGACCCTCCCCTGCTCACGCTGTCTCTCTCCTAGAAATAAATAAAAAATATTTTAAAAAAATAAAAAAAATAAAATTACTAATTCAATCTCTTTATTTGTTAATCATCTATTCAGATTTTCTTTTTCTTCTTGAAAGAATACTGATAAACATGTCTTCTTAGAAGTTTGTCAATTTCACCTAAGTTATCTAATTTTTTGGTATTAAACTGTTCACACAGATGCCTGGGTGGCTGTCAGCTGAGCATCTGACTCTTGATTTCGGCTCAGGTCATGGTCCCAGGGTTGCAGGATTAAGCCCCACATGGGGCTCCATTCCAGGTAGGAGCCTATTTGGGATTCTGTCTCTCTTCTTTTGCCCCTGTCCCCTGCTCTCTAAAAAGCCAAAAACAAAAAAACCCAACCCACCCAAAACCAAAACAAAACTGTTCACAGTATTCTCTTATAAAATTGCTTTCTTCTCTAAGACTGATAGTGATGTTCTTTCATTCCTGATTACTTTGGATCTTCTCTCTCTTTTAAAAATTTTTCAATGTTTTATTTATTTCTGAGAGAGAGAGAGAGAGAGAGAGAGACAGCGTGAGCAGGGGAGGGTCAGAGAGAGAGGGAGACACAGAATTTGAAACAGGCTCCAGGCTCTGAGCTAGTTGTCAGCACAGAGCCCGATGCAGGGCTGGAACCCATGAACTGTGAGATCATGACCTGAGCCGAAGTCAGACGCTTAACCTACTGAGCCACCCAGGTGCCCCAGCTCTCTCTTTATTTCTTGGTCAGTCTACCTATGAGTTTGTCAATTGTGTTGATTTTTCAGAAAAAAAAAAAAAAAAAAAAAAAAAAAACAACAACAAAAAACCCAACTGTTGGATTACCTGGTTTTCTCTCTTGGTTTTCTATTTCAATGAAATCTATTTCATTCATTTCTGCTCTAATGGTCATTATTTCCTTCTTTCTGCTTGCTTGCTCTGAATTCTGGATTTTTAAATTTTGTTTGCTTTTCTTTTTCTAGTTCCTTAAGTTAGGTTGAGTACTTTATCCTTTTTTCGCACGGCATTTAACAACTATAAATTTCCCTCTAGGCACTGCTTTAGCTGCATCCTAAAAGTTTTGGTATGCTAGGTTTTTCTTTTCATTCATCTCTAAGTATCTCCTAATTTTTCCTGGGATTTCTTCTTTGAACTCTTGGTTACTTAGAAGTTGTGTAATTCCCACATACTTGTGAATTTCCCCAATTCTTTGTTACTGATGTCCAGTTTCAGTGTACTGTGGTCAGAGAACATACTTTATATGATTTCAATCCTTTAAATTTTTGAGTTTTGTTTTATGCCCTAACATATGATCTATCCTGGAAAATGTTCCATATGCACTTGAGAAATTGGGATATTCTGCTGTTCAGTGGAACGTTCTACAGATTTCTATTAGGTCCAGTAGGGTTATAGTTTTCTGGCCCTTGTTGACATTCTGTCTAGTTGTTATACTCATTATCAAAAGTAGGTACTGATATCTCCTACTATTACCAGCGAATTGTCCATTTCTACCACCAATTACGACAGTTTTTGCTTCATGTATTGGGGGCACTGTTGCAGGTGCATATAGGTTTATAATTGTTATATTTTCTAGATGGATAGACCCTTTTATCATTATAAAATGTCATTCTTGACTCTTAATCTAAAAAAATTTTTTTTTAAGTTTATTCACTGAGAGAGAGAGAATGTGAGTGCAAGTGGGCAGGGGCAGGGAGAAAAAGGGAGAAAGAGAATCCTAGCAGGTTCCACACCATGAGCCTGGAGCCCAACGCAGGGCTCGAATGCACGAACCTTGAGATCTTGACCTGAGCTGAGGTCAGATACTTAACTGACTGAGCAACCCAGGATCTCTGACTCTTATAACAGTCTTTGTCTTAAAATCTATGTCGTCTGATATTAGTATATTAGCTCCTATTCTCTTATGGTTACTGTTTGCATGGCATATTTTATTCCATCCTTTTACTTTCAACCTATTAATATCTTTGAACCTAAATTGTCTTATAGACAGACAGTATATAGTTGGATTTAAAAAAAAAAAAAAAAATCAATGCTGCCAATCTGTGCCTTTTGATGTTTAATTCATTTGCATTTAAGGAAGCATTTATATCTACTGTTTTGCTGTTTTCTTTCTTTCTTTCTTTTCTTTTACGATTTCTTTTATTTTTAAGTAAACTCTACACCAAACATAGGGCTCAAACTTACAGCCCTGAGATCAAGAGTCACAGGCTGAGATTAAGAGGCACCCCTGTTTTGAGGTTTTCTATATGCCTATGTCTTTTTTGTTCATATAGGAATGCCTATTCCAAATTCTCATAATAGAAAAGTTTAGAGGTGCCTGGCTGGCTAGTCAGTGAAATGGTGACTCTTGATCTTGGGGCTGTGGATTCGAGCCCTGTGTCAGGTGCAGAAATTACTTAAAAAAAAAAATCTTGGGACACCTGAGTGGCTTAGTCTGATGAATATCTAACTCTTGATTTCAGCTCAGGTCATTATCTCAGGGTTCAAGAGTTTGATCCCTGCATTGGGCTCCATGCTGTCAGCGTGGAGTCTCTCTTTCCCTCTCTGCCCCTCCTCTGCTTGTATACACACACACTCTCTCAAAATAAATAACTTTTAAAAAACCAAAAAAAAATGTTTTTAATATAAAAATCTTTTTTATTTTTATTATTTTTTTTTAAATGTTTTTTATTTATTTCTAGGAGAGAGAGAGAGACAGCGCGAGCAGGGGAGGGCCAGAGAGAGAGGGAGTAACAGACTGAAACAGGCTCCAGGCTCTGAGCTGGCAGTCAGCACAGAGCCCGACGCGGGGCTCGAACCCACGAACCGCGAGATCATGACCTAAGCGAAAGTCGGACACTTAACCGACTAAGCCACCCAGGCGCCCCATTTAATATAAAAATCTTTTTTAAAAAAGCAAAGGTTTAAGTCTCCAGTGCTGCCTTCTTTTATATTAAATATTTTTAAGTGTACCATTTTAATCCTCTCATTTCTTTTACTACATTTTTTAAGAGTTATTTTCTTGGTGGTTGCCCTCAGGATTACCATTAACACCTTAATTTATAATGATCTAGTTCATACTGACATCAACTTTATTTCAATAGTATACAAAAGCTTTGTTCCTATATAGTCCCATTACCTTGCTATTTTTGCTGATGATTTTATGTCCATCAACACAGATTTATAGCTATTTCTTTATTTTTCTAAATCAGAAAGAATTATAAACAAAAAATACACGTGTCTCACCTATTATGTTTACCTACATAGGTTATCTTTGCTAGTGGTCTTCATTTTTTCATGTGGGTTCAATTTACTTAGATCTGATGTTCTTTAATTTTAGCCTGAACAACTCTCTTTATTAAATCTTCTGGCGCAGGTTTCCTCTGAGGAAATTCTCTTTTATTTACACACACACACACACACAAATTGTAACTAATTAATTTTAATGTAGGCTTCATGCCTAGCACAGAGCCCAATGCACAGCTTGAAATCACAACCCCAAGATCAAGACCTGAGCTGAGATCGAGTCAGCTGTTTAACCAATGGAGTCACTAGGTACCTGAAATTCTGCTGCTGTTGTTGTTTTTTAAAATCCTAGAATGTTTCATAGCGCTATCATTTTTGTGGGATAGTCCTACTTGATGTGGAATTCTTAGTTGAGTTTTTTTCCCTTTTAATATTCTGAACTGGCTATTTAACTACCTTGACTTCCACCATGATGATAAATCAGTCGTCAACCTATTGAATCCTTTGTTCTTGATCAGTCAGTCCCTTCTTTCTTGCCAATTTCAAGATTCTGTCTTTTTCTTTGGCTTTAAAAGTCTGATTATGATCTACTAGGTGTGGACCTCCTTGAGTTTATTCTGGTTAGTTTGTTAAGCTTCCTGTAGATTAATGTTTTTCATCAAATTTGGCAAGTTTTTGTACATCTTCCAATATTTTTTCTGCCTCTTTCTCTTTCTCCTTGCCTGTAAGGACTACCATTATGCATATATTAGCATATTTGATGTTTTACAGGTCTCTGAGGTTGTTCATTATTCATTCTTTTTTCTTTCAGTAATGGACCAGATAACATCAATTCACCTATCTTCAATTTTGCTTCTTGACTTTTTTTTTTAATGTTTTTATTTATTTCTGAGAGAGACAAAGAGAGAGAGAGAGACAGTGTGAGCAGGGAAGGGTCAGAGAGAGAGGGAGACACAGAATCTGAAACAGGCTCCAGGCTCTGAGCTAGCCATCAGTATACAGCCCGACGTGGGGCTCAAACCCACGAACTGTGAGATCATGACCTGAGCTGACCTGAGTTGAAGTCGGATGCTTAACCGACTGAGCTATCCAGGTGCCCCTTGACTCTTCTTATTTTTTTTTAATGTTTTATTTATTTGAGACAGAGACAGCATGAGCAGGGGAGGGTCAGAGAGAGAGCAGGAGACACAATCCGAAACAGGCTCCAGGCTCTGAGCTAGCTGTCAGCACAGAGCCCGACGTGAGGCTGGAACCCAGGAACTGTGAGATCATGGCCTGAGCCAAAGGTGGACGCTTAACCGACTGAGCCACCCAGGCGCCCCGACTCTTCTCTTTTTTGACTGTTCAAACTTGCTGAGCCTTCTAATGAGTTTTTTTCATTTATGGTACTTGTCAACTTAAACATTTCTGGTTTGTATCTTTTTATAACTTCAATCTCTTTAATGAAATTGTCTACTTGCTTTAGTTCTCTGAATAATAGTTAAAAAGTAGATTTAAAATCTGTCTGGTAAGTCCAACATCTTGGCTTCTTCACATACAGTTTCTGTTTTTTATTTTTTTCTCACGTATGAGCCATATTTTCTTTTCCAGGTCTTATCATTTTTTCAGTTTATTATTTTGAGAGAGAGAGAGCAAGCAGGGTAGGGGCAGAGAGAGAGAATCCCAAGCAGGCTCCACAATGTCAGTGCAGAGCCTGAAGCAGGGCTCAAACCCACAAACCTTGAGATCATGACCTGAGCCGAAATCAAAAGTTGGATGCTTAACCAACTAAGCTTCTCAGATAGTCTTTTCAAAAACTGGACATTTCAAATACTCTAATATGGTAACATGGGAAATCAGATTCTTCCCTTTGTCAGGGTTTGTTATTACTATCTCTTATAGTTGTTACTTTTTGTTTAGTACCTTTTCTGAAGAGGTTCTATAAAGTGCATTCTTTGTTGTATGTGGCTACTAAGTCTATTTGGTTAACTTAGGGGTTAGTTTATGGCTGGATAGAGATTTGCTTAACCACCTGGAACCATTAAGTCTCCTAGTCTTTGCTGAGTGTGTGACTGTGTATGTATGTTGGGACACACCTTCAGTAATCAGCCGGGTAGGTGACAATTCTTCCTGCTTGTGCAGAGCCTCAAGGTCAGTAGGCATTGAGAAATTAGTGACTTCTTAGGTCTTTCCTGGCCATGGGCACAGATGTACACAGCACTTGGCATATGTGTGGCCTTCTAGATTTCTAAGAGTATGTCAGAGCTTTTCAAAAACCACTATGAAGATCTCATTCCTTAACTTTTCTTTTAAGCTTTCTGGTTAGTTTAGTTTGCCCCAATGGTTATGCACCACCTCAGGCAGCCTCTGGGAAAAAGCCTTTAGGCTTTTTAGACTGGGCCTAAGTGCTAAGTCAGCAATGGCCCTGCAAGTGGGATCTTCCAGGAACCCACCCAACAGGACAAAGAGAATTCTCTGGGAATGAGGCTTTGAAGGAGCCCCCATTGCATTCTACTCCCTCCAGGGGCTGCCAGGCCACTGGTTTTCACTGTGATGGAGGCAGCTGGTCTTCATGTTATTACTGAGCCAAGGAGGGATCTGGGAACACGGAATGCCTCGAAGCTTACTGTTCTCACTGACATTCAGCTGTTCTGTTTTGTTTTTAATATTCACTCCCTGAAAATGCCATAAGTAGTTGTTTAATTTCCAGAGTCCTGCAAGTTGATTCTGATAAATTTTGCCAATTGTTTCAGAGGTCACCCATTTTGCTGATGCCACTCAGGTTTTCTTTTTTAAAAACGCAAATAAACAAGTTTATCAACTTATTTTGGGGAACTGTGTGTGAACAGCAGCTACAGCTACCATGAGAATATGACAAAAGAACAGTATTTCCTAAGAACATTTTAATCAAATGAACTCCACACTAAAGTCAGGCTAACAGGCTACTGGCATGCATACTGAGCATTTTGCATAGAAACTGGTAAAAAAAACTAAGTGATTAAAAAACTCAGTAACACTGCTTTAATATAGTAAAAGACATGTCCAAGGTCAGATGAGGACACAGGAAAGGGGACTAGCATCATGAGGAAGTGCTGGGGTGTCTCTGGGAGTACAATCCTGAAACCCAAGAAATCCTTTTTCCTTGCACTTATTATCTCTGAATTAAAACACAGTATAATAATTTCCTGCCCCCTGCTTATCTTCTGTAGTCCCAGATTCTACAAGTTCCATGAAAACAGGTACCCTGACTCTGTCCTGTTCACAACGTATCTCCAATGCAAAATTCAGTCTCTCACAGAGTGGAGTGTTAGAAATATCTGATGAGCGAGTGATGACGCGGACAGCCAGAATCAGAATCAAGCAGCCTCACACCAAGAAAAAGAAAGGAGTTTGTGACCTTGGCTGAGAAGCCTATGGGAAAAATACCTCATTACTCAGCTTTCTCCGACTTTGGCTTCTGGCAGAGTCTGAGGCAAAGCTGCTCACCTTGGCCCAGGCTCTCAGCACCTGGCCCAGAGATGGTCTGTCAGGTGAGTAAATGCCAAACAGCACAATGAGACATTCATGTTAAGAAATTGAGAAGGTATAATAGGCAATTGGTCCCAGAAAAGCTCCTATTTTTATGTGAATTTAGTGTGGCATTTTCTTACAGCACAATATTCAGGGGAAAAAAGTTTTAAGACCACATTTATCGGGTCCAGAACCCACATCCTCTCCGCGTGACTACACAGTCCCCGGCCCCTTGGATTTATTCCCTCCCTGCAGACAAACGTACAATTTTCAAAGAGCTCAACTAACATCCCAAGTGCGTATATGAATACCAAGCTAGGGAACAGTGTGAGGCCTCTTGGCAGTCAGTCAGTTCCTGGGGACACCACTCTCAACTCTCAGCCCACTAACTCTGAAAGGGTCCACAAACTGCACTACAAGGTGCCTTCCCCTATGACACAAACATATGAAATCTTATTCTGCCTTCATAATCAGAGGGATTGATACTTTAAAATAACAGTAACATGCATTTGAAACTCTTGTCAACACAAAATGAAGCACATCATCCCTGATGGGTCACATCCCGAAATGACCAGAGACTAGGCCAGCTGTAACAGAGGCAACCCTCCCCTGTCCCCGCACAGTAAGGGCCAGAACCCACACAAAAAGAGGCCGAATAAAGGACCAGAAGGCACCGTCCCAATTCCAGAGCTAGCACAGTCAAAACGCAAACTATCCCATTAGCATCCTCATTTGTAAAGCATAGTAAATTGCTTGTTAGTATCATCTCATTTCCATAATGTTACAAAAACAAACAGACCTGATCAAGCTTCCTCTGGCTTGTCTGTACAGAAAACAAGTCGGATCAGGGTTCTAATACCAGCTCAACT
Organism: Hyaena hyaena; assembly: GCF_003009895.1. NCBI lineage: Eukaryota > Metazoa > Chordata > Mammalia > Carnivora > Hyaenidae > Hyaena > Hyaena hyaena. Next base: position 242,355 of record NW_024081205.1, read on the forward strand.
CCACCCCTGCTGTAGCTATGAGACCTTGAACAGAATACTTTCTCAGGGTCCAAGTTTCCTTCACATATAAAATGAAGATCTTAAACTCAATCTTTGTGAAATAAAATGTTTCAAATAAAGGAGGAAGTTAAAACACAGACAAGGCGTAGACAATGGTTACTTTTCATGATAGCCCTGTCAAGACCTGACAGCTAAGGTCTTCAAGAGGCAAGTTCAAACCAAAAACTATAAAAGAAAATGATTTTCAACTCTGTAACACACTCTCAGGTGAGAAGGGGTGGAATGTTTCCCCACTTGGTGAGATAAGCTCTAAATTGATTCACATTTTACTTTTCACAAGGCTTCTCTAAATCCTGCCTGCCTGCCTCCCAAAGTCCACTACCCCATTACATGGAATGTCAATGAACAATGGACCCTGAGCAACTGAGGTGTGAACTCGGAAATTAAAAAATACTTTTTCGATATGCCAGTGATCTGAAAAAGAGCCAGCCTGTACAGAAGCCACTGCCAACAAACCACCACCTAGTTTTCCAAGAACATCAGTTTAACTTAGTCTCTCAGTTACTCTGGGGAGTAAATAAGGCAAGCACTTTTATTTTCATCTAATTCCTGAGGACACGAGGGTTCAGAAAGGCTACCTGACTTGCCAAAAGTCATAGTGGCAACCCTCGTCAGCGCTAAGGGCATGACCAACATTCATAATCCCCAATCTGGCACTAATCCCGAGATTTACACATATTTTTACCTGGTACGGTCAGTCCTCTGAGACCCTCCGGTTCTTGACCTGCGTGAAGCAGACCCCCTCGTCCTCCTGGCTCTCATTGGCCCCACACTGTTGTCTGCAGGGGGCCTAAGGAATTCCAGCATGCCGTGAAGTCTCTGCAGCCCACTGATGAAGCTGTTCATCGAATCCAACGACGATGCTTGGACGGGGCGGTTAGCACCAGATCCCTGCCCATGCTCCTCTGACGCTCCTGGATTAATGTTCCCCACACGATCTTCTCCCAGGAGCCCCACTTCCTCTGTCAGGTCAATGGACACCTGCGGAGCAGGCTGGAGCAGGGGCGGTCCCTCTTGGCTGATGGCCATTTCATGAGGAGCGGGCTGGAGCACAGGCGGTCCCTCTTGACTGATGGCCATTTCATGAGGAGTGGGCTGGAGCAGGGGTGGTCCCAGGTGGCTGCTGGCCACATCAGCAGGAGGAATCTGTTCTGCAGCATGATGCTCTAACTGCAGCTGAAGACTATACTCCATTTCTTCATGAGCCATCACTGGGAAAGTAATTTTTATAAAAATTATCAGTAAGTAGAGAAAACATGCCAGGTAGCTGATATAATCACACCTAAGTTTTCTACATCTCCTATTTAAGATCATTTTTGGCAAAACTGAGAATCTTCAAGAGAAGTTTTGTTACTTTTTTTTATGTCAGGAAGTATTTGGTAATCATCAACTCTTTTCCTCCATAGCAAGTACTTATGTAACTAGCTTTCCGGCTTACCTTTTGAAAATGTGAAGGCATGTGATCAGAGTACTATCTTCTAAAACAAAAACACCAATGAAATAAGGGGACTGAACTACTGTATCTGAAAGTAATTTCCCAGACCTCCTGCAGTTCTTTGTCATGACCTGAATACAGATATTTACCAAAACAAACTCATATAATGCTACATTTGATTTTAGTAGGCAATATTCATCTTTCACAGCACCAAGTTACAAAGGATAAACAGAGAAAGGACATTTTTACGCTTGCAAACTTAACTCAATACAACTCAAACTAGAAATTTACCTGAGCTCTCCAAAAAGGCTGAGCAACCTTTATTTGCTCCATCCTTGTCATTATTTTTGTTTCTCCTCTCTAATGCCATTTGTTAGCCCATTTAACAAATATTTACTAAGTGCCTGTCATGTCCTTTTCATTATATGTTTGTCTCTAATTCCATTATGTTAATCCATTCAAGAAATATTTATTAAGCACCTGTTAAGTAGTCAGATACCCCACAGAGGTGATGATAGGATAAAACTATGTAAGGATAAAACTGTGTAACACAGTATATTCTAGAAAATGTGAAAATAAATAAGTGAAGAAATTATACATTGTGATATTTGGTTTTGGGAATAGGTGTCACAGAGTACCATTTTAGGCACTCTATCAGAGTGAAAATTGAGCCCCGGCATGAAGGATTAAAGAAGCCAGCCATATAAAGAGCCAAGGAAGAGTTTCAGAAGGAAATCAGCGCACAAGTCCCTGATGAGTATCGGTTTGGTAAAACTGAGAAACCAGGCAGATGTCACGAGCACAGTAACGAAGAGAGGAAGTATGGGACAAGGCAGATCACTAATACTAAAGGCTTTAGTAAGGAGTTTCTTCTCTTTATTTTTTTTTTAATTTTTTAAAATGTTTTATTTATTTCTAGGAGAGAGAGAGAGAGACAGCGCGAGCAGGGGAGGGCCAGAGAGAGAGAGGGAGTCACAGACTGAAACAGTTCCAGGCTCTGAGCTGGCAGTCAGCACAGAGCCCGACGCGGGGCTAGAACCCACGAACCGCGAGATCATGACCTAAGCAAAAGTCGGACACTTAACTGACTAAGCCACCCAGGCGCCCCTCTTCTCTTTTTTATTTGAAAGAGAGAGAGAGAGCGCACTAGTGGAGAAGAGGGGCAGAGGAGAGAGAGAATCTCAAGCAGGTTCTACATCCAGTATGGAGCCCAACACGGGACTCGATCTCACGATCCTGGGATCATGACCTGAGCTGAAATCAAGAGTCACCGAGGCACTCCAAGAGTTTCTTCTAAGTTAGTAATGGACTGTAGGGGGAGCAAGATTGCAAGCAATCTAAGCAGTTTACAGACTACTTATTGGAATGCAAACAGGTGGTCCAGAAGCTTGGGCAAGAGTGGTAGCAGGGGAGATGGAAAGTAGTAAACAGCATAGACTTAAAATCATAGGTTAAGCTACCTAAGGAAAGAAATAGAAAAAAAGTGGGCCAAGGACTCAAAACCTAGACATTAACATTAAAAGGATAAGTTACAGGACAAAAGGTCAGAACAAAGACTATGAAGGAGGAGAAAACCTGAGAGAGCATGGTGTCTTGGGTGGGAAGTAGGTTCTTCCAACTCTTCTTCTCACCTTTTCCCCCCTGCACACAAATCCAGAACACAATACTCTGGTTTATATATGTCCTCTACCCAAAACAGGAAATTAGAGGACTGTTCTCTAGAGAAAACCTAAAAATACTGACAGTTGTTAATTCCCCAAGAAAATGGGCGAGGCTCTGTCCCTCTATCTAACAGTAAAAGCCTACTGCATGACAGCCTACTGATAGGGTACAGCCACTCATACAGAGCTTCCAAAAAGCCTCATGGGGAAGGGCGGGGGGCTCCCCTTAAAAAGGAACAAATAGACAAAGATCAATTGACATTTTGAGTAAAGCCTCCACCATGAGGGAGAGACCAGAGCAAAAACCAGAAGAGACTTGGAGGGAAGAAAGGAAATCAATGCAAGAAACCATAAAAAACAAACAAAAACCAAAAACACAAACAAAAAAACAAAAAACAACCCCTCAAACTTATAAGAAAAGAATGCCAGGGAAAGAAAAAAGGACAAATAGGAAAACAAGGAAGAGCTCTCAGAAATAAAAAATGGCAGATGACAGCCAAAATAAAATATTTAATACAAGGATCAGAAGATAAAGTTGAGGATCTCTTAAAGAAACTAGAATAAAAGACCGTCAAAAAAGACAATCATAAAATTAAAATGTGATGCCAGGATATTTGATTAACTGAAGTCTTGGAAAAAGAACTCAGAAAGCAGAGGAGAAAGTAAAACAAAATCTCTGGTCAAGATGGAAGCATAATAAGCTCTCTTCCTATTTAAGAACCCCGGCACAGTGCATTTTCTACAAAATTACACCAGACAGACAAGAGCAGGTTATAAAGGAAACCACTATAATGCCATCTTTAGGGCAATTAAAAACATGAAAAACCATGCTACTATCTGGACTTACGAATATACAATAGTGGTATAAAACAAGCCTGGGCATGAAAAATATCAAATTCAGGAGGAGAGTCAGAGGTACAAATGGGCTTCAACTCTTGAGCGCGCGCGCGCTCTCTCTATGTGTGTGTATATATATATAGGCATATATACATACATATATATATACCTTTTTCATTTCTTAAAAAAAAAAATGGGCGCAATTATAGCAAAAGGCTAGTTAGCCCTAGATGGTGTGTGCACAGGTTTTTGTTTTTTATTATTCTCTGTACCGGTATGATTAAATATTAGAAATAAAATTTCTTCCCATCTTGTGTCAGTTCTCATTAAAGAGAAACCAGTTTTGATTAGAAAAGTAAAGAAGACAACTGAATCCAACCGATTCATCACGGTATACTCCGTAGCAACAAGTAAACAGCCGGTGCTAACTACCTACTGAATTATCCACCACACACCTATCGGCAGTCTGGAGCAAAGCTTCCCAGTCAGCGCGGGGAAATACAGAGGCCCCAGCCCTTGGGCTACGGCAGGAGCGACGAGGGCCAAAAAAAAAAAAAAAAAAAAGCCACCCAAGCCTTCAGCAGCCTTGTCCTTGACCTCAGCGTGTCATACAAATGCCATTTTCTATGTGTGCCGTTAGAGTGGACGCTTAAAACGTTAACTTCCCACTTGTCCTCTTTCCAAGCTTTGTTACTCAGATAAAAGTCCGTAACAGGTAAGACGTTGGCCGCCAATTACAGGCCAACGTCCCTTCAAAGTCCCGCACTACCTGTGGCACCTCAGGGGTTTCTTAGCCTCTCTGTTCAACTTGTTCATTTCTAAAACGAGGAGTAAGTATTTACGTCACAGTGTCGCTGTGAGGTAAAGCTGGATAAAACCAAAGTACAGGTTCCTCCCTGAACTTGAAAGTAACGCAAGTCACGGGCGCGCCGAACGGGGAAGCACTTCTATTTGCACATGAAGAGCCGGAGGCTCGGCACTCCGTATGGAGAATGGCTGGCGGCGAACTCGTCTCCTGCCTTCCCTGCCCCCTCACCCCCACCACCGGCGCCTACCTGAGCAAGCCCGAAAGAACTTGGGTTCGGGCCCCTCAACCCTGACGGTTGCGGCCGCCAGGAGCTACCGAACCTTCACAGGCCACCGGGTTTTGCGCCCGCCCTCAGCTCCCCTCCTGGGGGCGTCTCCAGGCCCTACAGCCAGGGATCCAGCCCGGGAAGTTATCCTGGAGCCAGAGCCCCAAGGCCTGGGTGAAAGGCAAGCGCTCGCCTTACCTCAGGCCGGGAGGTACACCGTGGGGCTTGCAAAATCGCCGCTGCGGCGGCCGTTTCTTCGGAAGAAGTCACCCGCACCCGAGAGCGTAGCCACTTCCTGAGCAGCTCAAGCTGCCCGCCCGAGTTGCGAGCGCGGGCTGCTCCTATTGGGCAGCATTCCTAGATGGCAGCCAATACCGTCTCTTCTTCTTCCCTTCAGGCGCTGGCTGAAAAAGCGGCACTCTCATTGGCTGGTCCTTCGTAAACTGACTACGCAGGACTACGCGCGAGCGGGCCTTGTACAATTGGTAGAAATCTTCGTCCGTCACCTGGTGCCCAGCCCACAAAGAGAAGAACCCAACAAGGGTTTCCCCGCTCTTTGTTTGAACTTTCTGGCGGGACAAAGTTGTAGGAAGAGGATCTCTCGGATCTTTCCGGAGCTGGAGACATGAGACAGTCCCGTTCATATATATCCTTTCCTGAAGTTGAAGAGCTCATGAAAAAGAACTTGCCTATACCATCTCTTTAATCCCAAATTATTGCAATAAATTGCTTGCTATAGTAGCAAACTTTTGTAACTATGGTCACATTATTTGACGGCAAACATTTTTGAAGAATATTGCTTAAAATCGAAATCTCACTTATTAGGAGGAAGACCTAAAAATCTAACCCTCGGGCAGAGACTGCACATTGCCAAAATTTTATTCACTCAGCTGTCAGTTTTCAGTGGATTTGGTGGTAGAGGAGAACATAAATAATTGAAAGTCATGGATAGTCCAAATGTCTTCTCCTCTGAACCTGTTAACTAAAGTCAGTATTAGCATTTGTATTTTTTCTTGTTTTCCTGCCGCCTAAGAGAACTGCTACTGAGCTTTGTAGCATGGCTAATATGAGGAGAAAGAAACTTTCTTTTGTAAACAAACATGAATGAAATATACATCCTGCATGTTTAATGCAGCAAAACTAGAAGATGCAAAGAAGCAAAAAAGAAAAACTGTCTCTATCCAGAGAAGTCATTATTAACTTTGTTTAAAATCTTCATCTAACTAGGGGCGCCTGGGTGGCTTAGTCGGTTAAGCGTCCGACTTTCGCTTAGGTCATGATCTCACGGTTCGTGGGTTTGAGCCCCGCGTCAGGCTCTGTGCTGACTGCCAGCTCAGAACCTGGAGCCTATTTCGGAGTCTGTATCTCCCTCTCTCTCTGACCCTTCCCTGCTCACGCTCTCTCTCTCTTTCCTAGAAATAAATAAAAATATTTTAAAAAATCTTCATCTAACTAAATATATATATTTAGATATAAATGGGATAGTGTTTTAATATTAAAATATATTTTTTTAATTGCTTGCCATGTTAATAAATACATAGGCACATCATTGAATACTGGGTGATTCTTTGAAAATTTTTAAAATAAATTAATAGGTAACATCATGCGGTAAGAAAAAAAATTGGACAACACAAAGGGGTAAAAAATTTTGGACAACACAAAGACTGTAAAAAGTATACAGAATGTTTCTAAATGATTCTGATATTCATTCATGATGTGCCTGCTAGCCATATTTACTAGCTACAAGAGAAACAATAAAGACACAAGTCAAAAATTTATAGTCTTGGGCACCTGGGTGGCTCAGTTCGTTAAGCATCAAACTTCGGCTCAGGTCATGATCTCACTGTTTTTGAGATGGAGCTCTGCACAGAGGCTGCTTGGGATTGTCTCTCTCTCTCTCTCTCTCTCTCTCTCCCTGCCCCTTCCCTGCTTGTGCGCATGCTCCCTCTCTCTCAAAATAAATAAACTTAAAAAATAAAGTGCAGCAAATCCATAAAACTATAATATGCTGCAGAGCTTCAAAGCAAGTTGGGAAAAAGAACAATCTCCTTTACCAAATATTGACAACCAGAACAGTGTTGGCCTGCCATCCTTTTGCTAATTCCCATAGCAAAGAGATCATAGACTTAAATGTAAATTCTAAAACTATGAAACTTCTGGAAGAGAGCAGGAGAAAATCTTCCTGACCTTGGGTTAGGTAATGATTTTTCAGATATGACCCCTCAAAACATGGTTCATAAGAGCAAAAACTGATAAATTGGATCACATCAAAATTTAAAACTCTGCTCTCCAAAAGACATTGTTTGGAAAATGAAACGATGAACTGCATACAGGTAGGGAAAAATTTGCAAATCATGTATCTGACAAAGGACTTATATCCACAACATATAAAGAACTCTGAAAACTCAATAATTGGCAAAACAAACCACCTCTCATTTAAAATGTGAGCACAAGGTTTGAACAGACACTGCACCAAAGAAGATATATAGACAACAAGTTCAATGAAAGGATCCTCAACATTACTAGTCATTAAGGAGATGTAAATTAAAGACTCAGTGACATACCACTCATTATATAATTATTAGAATTGCCAAAATTAAAAATCCCAGCCATATCAAATGTTGGCTAGGATATAGAGGAACTGAAGCTTACACTGCCAGTGGAATGGAAAATGGTTCATCCCTTTTGAAAAACAGTTTGACAGTTTCTTAAAAAGTTAAATGTGACCATATGATCACATATGCTCCAGCTATTTGTTTCTAGGTACTTACCCAACAGAAAAGAAAGCATATGTTCACATAAAGACTTGTATGTGAAAGTTCGTAGCAGCTTTATTTGTAATAGCCAAAAGCAATAAGCAACTCAAATTTATCAACAGGTGAATGGATAAATAAAGTGAAATCCACACAATGCAACTGTTTTCCACAGTCAGAAGGAATGAATTAGCAATACATGCAAGCACATGGATGAATCTCAAAATAATTATACTGAGTAAAAGAAAGCAAACTTTTACACACCATATGATTTCAGTTATATAAAACCTTAACATGGAAACTAATCTATAATGGCAGAAAGTAGGTCAGTGATTGCCTGGGGGAAAGAGAAGTAGTAGGCCTACAGTAGGCAGTAGTAGGCAGTGATAAAGGAGCATGAAGACACTTTGGGAGTTGATGAGTATATTCATTACGTTGTGTAGTGGTGTACATACACACACATCAAAACTTATCAAACTGCATTGGGGCACCTGGGTGGCTCAGTTGGTTAAGCCTCTTACTTTGGCTCAGATCATGATCTCTCAGTTCATGGGTTCCAGCCCTGCATTGGGCTCTGTGTCGACAGCTCAGAGCCTAGAGCCTGCTTTGGATTCTGTGTCTCCTCTCTCTGCTCCTCACTTGCTTGCACTCTGTCTCTCTAAAATAAGTAAACATTAAAAAAGTTTTAAGAACTTGGGGTGCCTGGGTGGCTTAGTCGGTTAAGCGTCCGACTTTCACTTAGGTCATGATCTTGCGGTTCGTGGGTTCGAGCCCCGCGTCGGGCTCTGTGCTGACTGCCAGCTCAGAGCCTGGAGCCTGTTTCAGTCTGTGACTCCCTCTCTCTCTAACCCTCCCCTGCTCAGGCTGTCTCTCTCTCTCTCTCCTAGAAATAAATAAAAACATTAAAAAAAAATTTAAAAAAAAAGTTTTAAGAACTTATCAAATTGCACACTTTTAAGTATTGTAGTTTATTGTATGACAATTATACCTCAAAAATGCTGCTAAAAGTCAAGATCGTGGGGGCAGGAGTGGATTGTATGGGCATAATGGAACTTTCTGGCATGCTGATAATGTTTATTATCTTGATGAGGTTTGAGTTACTCGTGTGTATACATTTGTGAAAACTCATCACATGGTATGTTTAAGATTTGTGCATTTCACAGCATGGAAAATTTACCAGCTCTCCCCCACCTCAAAAAAAAAAAAAAAACATAAACAAACATTGAACTCCAGTTCATGATAGTTTAGAAACAAAGTGTGCCTGATATTTTCTTTTAAATGCATTAAAAAATAAGAATGATTAATGGATATAAAGAGGCATGGCTATATGGGTATGTGATAAATATAGTACATTGTTAGTTGTAGAATTAGGTGATGAGTACACAGGTTGTTCGGAGTATAACTCCACTGACTTACTGTTGTACTGAAAATTTCCACAAATAGAGGAGGGCACTTGTTGGGATGAGCACTGGGTGTTATATGTAAACCAACTTGACAATAAACTATTTAAGGAAGAAAAAAATTAAATTAAAAAATTAAAGTAAAAAGAAAATTTCCATAAATAGTGTTGGGGAAAAAATTAGGAACAAGGCCTTAGAGGATATCCTGTGCAAGAGAGGGACCCGGAAGATTAAGAGTTATTAGTTTCACAGTGAGTCCACTTCTGCCTGTGGGGCTGCCAGAGTGTAAACAAAAAATCTACCAAAGAAACGTTTCGTTGTATCTCCCACAGCAAAGACAACAAAGGATTTTAAAGATGAAAATAGTAGTACCTAATAAACTTTAGAAAAGAATAGTTTTAAATGATCAAACTGTCTACGTTTATTTTTCTCCGTTTTTTTATTTATAGAAAAAATGTTCTAGGTTTTTAAAGAAACAAGAGTAAGTAAAAAGTGAAAAAAATAGAAATCAGCTGTAAGTTTATTTCTCAGAGATGATTATTAGACTCTAAGTTACAAATGTATTTTGTCTATTGTTTCTTCAGTGATTTGAACAATGCCCAGTGCATTTGCTGTTGAATGACTTGGGATGAGCTCTGGGGGAGAAAAAAAGCAATACGTAGAGGTAAGTGTTAGTGTGTCCTAGGTAAAGCATACACCATGAGCAGAAGTGTAAGAGTTCAGAACAAATGGGCCACATGCAGGAGACACAGGTCTGAGTCTGTCAAGGTTTAAAATCTGAGAGCTCCCAGGCTCACATATTGTGTTTGTCCTCTACAGCACTAATTTTTAATAGATGCCAGCCTTTAAAAAGATGATAACTTTACAGAAAAATATGAATTTTCAGCACTTTTTTTTTTTTTTGGCAAAATGGAAAACTCTGGAAACACTGGAATCCCATTCCTATGTGATAAAAATAGGCTGGAACAGAGTAGAGGCTATCCTTCTTCACAAAGTTCATCTGTTTGCTGAAGTCCCCTCCAGTCTCAACTTATGCATTTAGACTCCCCTCCTAGACCCTTTGGGGAACCAGAGTTTGCAGTCTCTGGCAGGAGAGCTCTGGGACCTGATACTGGAAGTCAGGCTTGGGTCAGAGATGCAAGGCCATGGGTAGCCAATGAAGAGTTTGTACCTATGTCTATGGGCAAGAGTAAGGACTGAACAGTGTTTGCTCGGTTACTACCTTTTGAACTCTGTAGTAACTTCAGCGGAAACACTTCCCCAATCCAGGGATGCTCTTCTCTGACTGGAGCTTTGTGGAAATTCTGAGAGATGTGGATCTAGAATGGGAGAAGGAGACATTCCCAGGGACAGAGATGGTGTGAGGAAACTACGTATATGCAGCTAATAACATGGTGAGATAAAAATCTGAGTAGGAGAAATTATCCCAGAGATACTGGAAAAATGGAAGGAAGGAAGGAAGGAAGGAAGGAAGGAAGGAAGGAAGGAAGGAAGGAAGGAAAGAACAGAAGGAAGGAGGAAGAAAGACAAAAAGAGAGAAAAGAGTGAGAGAGGGAGGAAGGGAGGAAAAGAGAGAGAAAGAATATAGGCTAAAGTAATCTGTTTTCCCAACCTACTTTGGACTAAGCAGTGGCCTTACGGCAGAGTTTCTGAACTCCAATACTAACGATGTTTGGGCTGGATAATTCTTTGTTGAAGGGGGCTCTCCTGTGCACTGTAGGTTGCTAAACAGTATCCGTCCACTAGATGCCAGTAGCATGCGCTACCAGGCCCCACCTCCGGGGGGTTGTGAAAACCAAAAATGTCTTTAGATATTGCCAAATGTCCCCTGAGAAGCAAAAACACCCCTGGTTGTGATCCACAAAGGAAATCTTTCACAAATGTGGAATAACACGTGTGGCTCATGCTCTTCAGACTGGAAAGAACCCCACCATTAACAGAGAGCCACCTGGCGGGCTCATATGCCTGGGAATCACCAAGGATCTCCTGCAATGGTGAAGGGCAATTATCACTCAGGGGCTCCTGGTGCCAGTCCACAAATACCAGCTGGTAAATTTTAGAATCACAGACTGGCATGGAAACAATGAGATGAGAGGCTTAAAAAACTGCTCTGGCACTCACATACCTCTCTGGATGCTAGTGGCTGGCATCAGAACTAGGGAAGAAACAAGAAACAAGAGCTTCCAGGAGCCCACTGACCAGTCCAGGCAATGCTCACATTGAAGAATGGAGCTCCCAGGACAGCACTGATGGGAATCTCTAGTCTATTGAAAGGGAAACCCAAACCCATCTGAGCCAGCCTTTACACTGGTTACTTTCAAACAGGATCTTCCCAGTGACGATTTCCCGGAGGACAATTCCAAAGCTAAAAGAAAACCAAGAAACTGAACAACCAAACAGACTTTCCATTTTTCCATACCCCTCTATCTGTTTCCATAAAACTCTGAATTTTCTCATTACACCCAATTCCACTCAACAGAGTTGAGTTACGAAGGTCCTCAGAGGTTTGACTTGGGCTTTCCCACTTGGTTCATTGAGTTAGAATCTTCATGAGAACACAGACATAGTGGTATATTTAATCCTTTATGGTATATCTATTACATACATTTCCCAGTTTCTGAGGTGAGAAGTATGGTGCAGAATTGACGCTCTTTGCCTTTTTTCTCTCAAGTTTCTTAACTGATGGAAGTCTGTGATTTGCTCAATTGAAATCCTACAGGCTAGATTAGAAAGATGACTTACAGACAGAAAGAAATAGCACTATCTTGGGTGGGCGGGTAGAGGGCAGGGGGTTGGTGCTACACATGATTGTCAGGGAATGCTCTTTCACCTACAGGATGTATTTACAATGGTGTCTTCTATCTGTGTGACTACTCTAGTAGCATTTTTTTTAAAAAAATTTAATGTTTTATTTATTTCTAGGAGAGAGAGAGAGAGAGACAGTGTGAGCAGGGGAAGGTCAGAGAGAGAGGGAGTCACAGACTCTGAAACAGGCTCCAGGCTCTGAGCTGGCAGTCAGCACAGAGCCCGATGCGGGGCCCGAACCCACGAACCGCGAGATCATGACCTAGGCGAAAGTCAGACGCTTAACTGACTAAGCCACCCAGGCGCCCCGCTACTCTAGTAGCATTATGGGTTCAACTTATAGTGCAGCAACCAAGAGAAACACAGAGAGGTTTCTTTTGTATAAAATGGGGCAATGTGGATTACTTGAGATAATGGCTCTAAAGTACCTGTAAGACTTGGTAAGTTATAGTTGTCCTCACATTACTGTGTTAGACACAGGGCTTTCTCAGCTGAGGACTCAACTCTGCTAAGTGAAGGTGGACAGGGTGCATAGAGCCACCATATGGCTTGCTTTCTCTCCAAAGCAGATGAAAATAGAGTGTATTATGATAAGCAAAGTTAGAGAAAGGCAAATATCATATGATTTCACACATATGTGGAATTTAAGAAGCAAAACAGATGGACACAGGGGAAAGGAAGGAAAAATAAAATAGGATAAAAACAGAGGAGGCAAATCATAAGAGACTCTTACAGAGAACAAACTGAGGGTAGCTTGTGGGTGGGGGCAGGGCTAAATGGGTGATGGGCATCAAGGAGGGCGTTTGCTGGATGTTGTATGTAAGTGATGAATCACTAAATTCTGTTCCTGAAACCAATACTATATATTAACTAACTTGAATTTGAATTAAAAAAAAAAGATGATGTGCCTAAACAAAATTTTCACAATGTTACTTATAGTTTGTTGACTATTATAAAATTAAAAATTGTAGGGGCGCCTGGGTGGCTTAGTCGGTTGAGCGTCCGACTTTCGCTTGGGTCATGGTCTCGCGGTTCGTGGGTTTGAGCCCCGCGTCGGGCTCTGTGCTGGCTGCCAGCTCAGAGCCTGGAGCCTGTTTCAGAGTCTGTGTCTCCCTCTCTCTGGCCCTCCCCTGCTCACGCTGTCTCTCTCTCTCTCTCTCCTAGAAATAAATAAAAACATTAAAAAAATTTAAAAAAAATTAAAAATTGTTGTTCTGCCTTCACTTAAAAAAAAAAAAAAATTGTACCCCGCATCAGGCTCTGTGCTTATAGCTCAGAGCCTGGAACCTGCTTCAGATTCTGTGTCTCCCTCTCTCTCTGCCCCTCCCCTGCTCACACTCTGTCTCCCTCTCTCTCTCAAAAATAAATAAACATTAAAAAATTAAAATAAAAGAAGCAGCAGATGAGAAAATGACATGGGAGCATCCCTCATCCCCTCTGCTCTGTCTCCTCCTATAGGATGGCCAGCCTGTGCCTTTGGGTTTCATATGACAACTGTGAGTTACCCCGGTGACCCTGCTTGGCCAATACCAGAACTTTAAAGAAGCCACAAGCACAATTGATGTTCCCTTTGCTCCATGCACACTGGTCATTAGTGCCAGGTATTGGCGCAGAGTACTGTCAGCCCCAAACTCAGCCAGACATCCAACTCTAGGGTCAAGGTCAAGAAAAGGAGAAGACACTTAGATGGCTCATTCCGCTTTCACTCACATGCTTACTGAGCACTGACATCCTGACATCTAGCACCCCCTGGATACCAGGAATGACAGGCTGAGTAGCTCATGTTTCCGTCTGGTGAGGACCATGAGAGTGGCACAGGTGATGGTGCTTTGAGAGCACTTATATCAGACTGGTGAGGGGGAAAGGGATCCAAAAGTCAGGAAAGATCTATCTTGTGTTATTTAAGGGCTGTCTCAGACATTCATAAGGCTGGAAGAAAGAAAGTCATTTGTGGATGACAAAGAAAATGTTCTTTTAGCATTTGGGAATTGTGGACATCAAGTTAACAAAACCCTTTCATCTTCTGTATGAGGATCTGACTTTCAGTTAACTTAAAAAAATTTTAATGTTTATTTTCTTTTGAGAGAGACAGAGCATGAGCAGGGGTGGGCAGAGAGAGAGAGAGGGAGACACAGAATCCAAACTGGCTCCAGGCTCTGAGCTGTCCACATAGAGCCTGACATGGGGCTCAAACTCACCAACCATGAGAACATGACCAGAGATGAAGTTGGACACTTAACCAACTGAGCCACCCAGGCGCCCCTCAGTTAACTTTTTAGCTCCATTCCCCTGAGAACCTGATAAAGCCAGATGGCCATCTGTGTACCCAAATAATATTGCTGATGATTAAAAAAAAAAAGGTCGCTGATTAGTAAATTGCTTGTGATCAGTAAATCACTTGGGAGCATATGGGAACATAAAGAAATGAGGGGTGCTGGGCTCTGTGGCCACTCTCATTACTGACATGCCCTTTGTCACACCTGAAGGTATGCCTGTTGAGTTGTTACAATATTGACTCCTGTGTGTCATGAGGCTTCTAAGCCTGGATGGCCTCACACACACTGGAGGGGAGCCTCTTTCTTTAGCACCTGGGGTGAGAGCAAAGGGAGTATCTCCTGGATGACTGTGGAGACAGCTGTGGGGACTCCCACTGGAGAGAGGGATTTGGTGCTGTCCTGCTGCCAAGCCAGGTAACCTGCATGATATACTTCTAAGTGACTCTCAATGCCAAGTGTGGCTTATGGTTGTCCCATGAATCTGAATGCCTAGTTGGATCTAGGAAGATCCTTCTGCAGGGACACAGCAGCGGTGTTCAGGTATTTAAGTGGAAATAACTCTTTTTTTAATTTTTTTTAATGTTTTTATTTACTTCTAGGAGAGAGAGAGAGAGAGAGAGAGAGAGTGTGAGCAGGGGAGGGTCAGAGAGAGAGGGAGGCACAGACTGAAACAGGCTCCAGGCTCTGAGCTGGCTGTCAGCACAGAGCCCGACGTGGGGCTCGAACCCATGAACAGCGAGATCATGACCTAAGCGAAAGTCGGACGCTTAACCGACTAAGCCACCCAGGCGCCCCTAAGTGGAAATGACTCTTACCTGCCCCTGCTAAGCAGGTGGTGAGGGAGGATAGGCATCAGAACAGCAGGCAGGATTGAGCCTATTCTGTGCTGGGCACACGGAACACTATCCAGGCAGGTGTAGAGGTGAGCCCTGTTCTAAGGTTAAGGCAGAGAAACAAGCAGGCACAGCTTTATTGAGAACACGTGTCCCTTTCCTAGAATTAGTACCACAGGTCGAAATCAAAGAGTTCCCTTGAAGTCTGCGATCACCATCACTTTGTAGCCGTCTGTCACCAGGAAGCTCGAGCTCCTAAGGTTTCTGTGGGGTTCTTCAGGTGCTTCCAAATGCAGTCTGACACGACCAAAGGCATCATGTACGCACATGGTTGTCCGATGGCTATGGACTGAGGGGGAGGGGCCCTGGGACAGGACAGGTGGCTATAAAACTTTTGGGCACTTTCAGCTAACCGTAAGTGCCAAGGGTCTTCAGTGCTCATGGATATTCCCCTGTAGATGGCAGCGTTGAGCTGTTAGCTGCAAAGCCTGCCGATCAGGGCTGAGCATGCAGAGCTGAGGTCCTCCGGATGGGGCACTAGCGATGTCTCCTGCGGTTCAAAATTACCTCATAAAACCTACTAGTATAGATGGTCGAGAAGAATAAACTTTATAATTTCAATAAACAGCCAAAGCGGTGTTGCCAAAAGTATGACATGAGTGGTATGCAGGATGACAACCATGAGAAAATTGTTCTCCCTTCAATTGATTCTAGTCTTTCTGATTACATCAAGGACAAAGTCTGAGGTTGGTGTCAGGTGTCTTTAACGCTTCTTTAAATGTGCTAGTATCTCCTCTATACAAAGAAATGTGGGTATGAATTATGGACCTTTGGGCAGGTGGCATCATCAAGCCAGAATTTAGTAACATTGTTTTGGTTTCATTTATGGTCACTTATTTGTGGCAAGTGATTTGGCTTTCCAATTTATGGTAGTAACAGAAATTGCCCTTTTTATTTATGTTCTTAAAAAGTGAGCTAATTTAAAATGAGCAAATCAGAGAACTCTAGGTGCTGGCGAGGATGTGGAGAAACGGGCACCCTCCTACACTGTTGGTGGGAATGTAAACTGGTACAGCCCCTCTGGAAAACAGTGTGGAGGTTCCTCAGGAAACTAACACTAGAACTCCCCTATGACCCAGCAATAGCACTGCTAGGAATTTACCCAAGGGATACAGAAATGCTGAGGCATAGGAGCACATGTACCCCAAAGTTCATAGCAGCACTCTCAACAATAGCAAAAACATGGAAAGAGCCTAAGTGTCCATCAACAGATGAATGGATCAAGAAGATGTGGTTTATCTATACCATGGAATACTACATGGCAATGAGAAAAAATGAAATCTGGCCATGTGTAGCAACATGGATGGACCTTGAGGGTGTTATGCTGAGCGAAATAAGTCAGGCAGAGAAGGACAAATATCGTATGTTTGCACGTATAGGAGGATTAGGAGGAACTTGACGGAGGAACAAGGGGGAGAAGAAGGGCGGAAATGGTGGGGGAAAGGGAGAGAGGCAAACCATGAGAGACTCTTGAATGCTGACAAAAACTGAGGACTGATGGATGTGGAGGGGAGGGGGGGATGGGCATGGAGGAGGGCACTTTGGGGATGAACACTGAGTGTTATGTGGAAACTAATTTGACAATAACCTATTTGTAAAAAAAAAAAAAAGTGAGCTAATTTAAAGAAACAATATTAAGTAAATCATACTGGCAGTATGGTAGATACATTAAAAACCATGAAAGTGGTCTTTGAGTGACTGCCCTTTGGGGATCCCTGGGCTAGAAGCATAGGCTATGCGTGTGACAGGTCAAATTGCCAGATAAAATACAGGACACCCAGTTGATTTAGTAGATGTAGGTCCCAAAATTTCATGGGACATACCTCTACTAAAAAATTATTTATCATATGAAACTACGTATATCTGACATTTTAGTAAAAGTATGTCTCATGTCATATTTGGGACAGAGTTAGACTAGTAAAGTATTCGTGCATCTCTGGAATTCCAATGTAACTGGGCATCTTGTGTTTTTATTTGCTAAACCTGGCAACCCTAAGAGTAAGGCCTGTCTAACTCCTCAAGAGCAGCCCTGGACATTAAATTCCACCCTTGGGTGCCTGGGTGGCTCAGCTGGTTGAGTGTCTGACTTTGGCTCAGGTCATGATCTTGCGGTTTGTGAGTTCAAGCCCTGCACTGGGCTCTGTGCTGACCACTCAGAGCCTGAAGCCTTCTTCAGTTTCTGTGTATGGGGTTATAATCAGAGTGAGTAATAAAACAACTTACAGAAGGGGAGACAGCCTGGGGCTTCCAGCCTGTTTTCTCATCATCTGTAGAATTATTGATAGGGAAGACAAATTTTTACTCTGCTCTTGGCACCTTTCACCCCATCTGATACCTGTACAAGCCTACGGCTGCCCTCAGGACCAGGACGATGCAAATATGAGGTCCTTTTCCTTACCCAGCAGTTCCTTGGGCTCATGAGTTTACAGTACTCCATGATGGTGGAGAATTGAGGTGGTTCACTGATGGAAAGGAGCCAAACACTATGAAGGTCCAACCTCACTCAGAGGTCCTACTCTCTGCAGCCCGCCTCCCTCTCTCTACAGAGACACGCTCGGCCCTGCTGTGCCTCTCCTCAGGCTCTCCATCCCCATCTCACACAGTTTGCTCCCTGACCTCCTTGAATGGGTCAAGTACCCACAAAGTTCCCATGCCTCCTCCTCCTGTATTTGGCATGTTGCAATTCTACCTCTCTCTTAGTTATTTCTGTAATGTCTTCCCCACTCAACTGTATCCCCAAGAAGGCAGGGTCTGTTGTGTTCACATACTGCTCACAAGGAGCTCTGTAAATATTGTGGGAGGAATGGATGGCGCTCAGGCTGCAGGGGCTGGGGAGGGGAATTCAGGCCAGAAGTCATGGGCCTGAGACGCAAGAATGGACACAGACAAAGTGAGTCAGTCACCTCAGCCGTGGCCCAGAAAAGAAACATTACTGGAAGCTTCCCTTTGGACTGGGATGCCATGCTCCAAAATCAGGTCACCGGAAGATGTGCAGAAACTTTCAGAGGGAATGAGACAGGAGTTGCTTTGTCCTCTCTGTAGGCAAGAGCAGCAGAAAAAATAACCAGCAGGAGAGGCCATACTATTTGGTAAAATGCAGCCACATTAAAAAAATTAAATTTGGGGCGCCTGCGTGGCTCAGTCAGCTAAGCATCCGGCTTCAGCTTAGGTCATGATCTCACGGCTTGTGGGTTAGAGCTTTCTGTCAGGCTCTCTGCTGTCAGCACGGAAGTCGCTTCAATTCCTGTCTCCCTCTCTCTCTGCCCTTTCCCATTCATGCTTTTTCTCTATCTTAAAAATAAATAATAACATCAAAATAAAAGAAAATAAAATTTAAAAAGAAACTGATACACGAGGTTCTTGGTAAAGGGACAGGTTGATTTAGTTTTGGGGTTTGATCCACACTAATGATGATCAAGGGGAGAGTCTTCATTCATGTCACTTTTTCTTTTCTTTTTTCTTTCTTTTTTTTTCAAATGGCTTTCTTTTCAAGTAATCTCTACACTCAACGTGGGGTTGGAACTTACAACCCTGAAATAAAGAGTCCACCAAATGAGCCAGCCAGCACGCCTGGCCCATCAGCTTTATGATGTTTAATAGCAACAAAATAGACCCATCCCCCAGGCCAGCACTGAACAAGAACCCCCTTGGCTCCTAGTGGACTGGCAGGAGGAGATTATGCCACATTGGTGCAAAACAGCCCTTGGGCTGAAGCCAAATTAAAGCCCTCCTGTCCTGAAGGAAGATGGGAATCTGTATCTCGGGATGCCGAAAAAGTTTACAAACAACCATAAGGATAGCACTGTGTAGGTTCTACCACCTTTCAACTGTTCTTTAAGAATGCAATGCTTTAGGGGCACCTAGGAGGCTTAGCCAGTTAAGTGCCCAACTTTGTCTGAGGTCATGATCTCACGGTTCATGGGTTTGAGCCCTGTGTTATACTCTGGATTGACAGCTTGGAGCCTGGACCCTGGTTCGGATTCTGTGTCTCCCTCTCTCTCTGGCCCTCTCCCACTTACACTCCGTCTCTCTCCCTCTCAAAAAATGAATAAACA
The DNA here is from genome assembly GCF_003009895.1 of Hyaena hyaena. Taxonomy (NCBI): domain Eukaryota; kingdom Metazoa; phylum Chordata; class Mammalia; order Carnivora; family Hyaenidae; genus Hyaena; species Hyaena hyaena. Next base: position 261,603 of record NW_024081205.1, read on the forward strand.
ATTTAAAAAATTTTAATAAATAAAAAATAAAAATGCAGTGCTTTAAAACACAGAAGACATATGACAAAGCAGCAGAGGCATGACCAATCCCAGAAGCATCCCTTACCTGTTTCACCAGTGCAAATCCTGAACATACGCAGGATATTGGGAAAATCACATTTCTTCCTGATTCCGTCTCATTATCAAAAGTATGCCTCACTATTCTAGGAAGATAAAAGGGAAAACTAGGATTTCAGGCCTGGAAGGTACTTCAGAGAACACTTAGTGTAGTGACTGCCTGTGTTTGGGAGGGGTGTGACAGATTGTCAGCATCCCCTGAGCTGAGAATTGGTGCCATGTTGAGCTTGGCCACTGATGGCAGAGCGTGGAACCTTTCGGATGTATGTGGCAACAGACTTAGCATGTACATAGATTTACCTTGAAAATATCACGCTAAGTGAAAGAAGCCAGACACAAAAGGCCATACATTGAACTACTTCATTTATATGAAATGTCCAGAAGAGGCAGCTCTATAGACACAGAAAGTAGATGAGTAGTTGCCAAGGGCTAGAGATTGTGGGGGTGGGAGTGAGTAGGGAGTAACTGGTAATGGATCTAGGGTTTCTTTTGGGGGTGATAAAAGTGTTCTAAAATTACATTATGATGATGGTAGCACAACTCTGTAAATATATTAAAAGCCATTAAATTGTATGCTTTATTTTATTTTAAAAACATTTAATGTTTATTTATTTCAGAGAGACAAAGAGACAAAGGGTGAGCAGGGGAGGGGCAGAGAAAGAGGGAAACACAGAATCTGAAACTGGCTCCAGGCACCGAGCTGTCAGCACAGAGCACCACACAGGGCTTAAACTTATGAACCATGAGATCATGACCTGAGCTGAAGTCAGACGCTTAACCAACTGAGCTGCCCAGGCGCCTATTTATTTATGTATTTATGTATTTATGTTTATTTACTTTGGGGCTGCCTGCATGGCTCAGTTAGTTAAACATCTGACTCTTGGTTTCAGCTGAGGTCATGATCATGTGGTTTCATGAGTTTGAGCCCCATGTCTGGCTCTGTGCTGGCAGTGGGGTGCCTGCTTGGGATTCTCTCTCTCCCTCTCTGCCCCTCCCCCACTTGCACTGTCTCTGACTCTGTCAAAATAAATTTTAAAAACTTTAAAAATAGGGGCACCTGGGTGGCCCAGTTGGCTAAGTGTCCAACTTCAGCTCAGATCATGATCTCATGGCTCGTGGGTTCAAGCTCTGTCAGGCTCTGTGCTGACAGCTCAGAGCCTGGAGCCTGCTTTGTATTCTGTGTCTCCCTCTCTCTCTCTGCCCCTCCCCAGCTCGTGCTCTGTTTCTCTCTCTCAAAAACAAGTAAAACATTAAAAAAATTAAAAATAAATAAAAATTTTAAAAATACATAAATAAAATAAAATGCCCATACTCTTTGTTATGCAGCATTAGTGCCATAATTGACTAATACATATCACTATAGTCCATTTGCCACACGGGAGCCTGACTGATTTTCTTTTTTTTGTATGTGTTTTTTTTTACTGAGAGAGAATGAGCTTGTACAGGCACGGGGCGAGGGGCAGAGAGAGAAGGGGGAATGAGGATCTGATGTGGGCTCGGTGCTAACAGCAGAGGGCCCAACGCAGTGGTTGAACTCATGAACCACGGGATCATGACCTGAACCAAAGTTGGATGCTTAACCGACTGAGCCACACACGTGCCCCAGCCGAGTGATTTTCTTTTGGTACAAATCGTATCATGACAGGCCCAAATTTAAGGACTTCCCCTCACTGGCTTCCTATGACTCTTGGAATAAAATCTAAAATTCTTACCATGTCTACACAGCCCTTCATGACCTCATTCCTTTATCTTCTGGCCTACTTCCCTGCTTTCATCTGCTACTACTCTTTCTGGCCTACCATACCAGAGGCATCCTGGCCTTCCGGGTGTTTCTTGCACATGCCATATTTATTCTCACTCAGGGCCTGGAATGTTCTTCTCCCTCATCTTCATATGGCTTGCGACTTCTCATTATTCAGAGTCCACTCAAACATCACCCAGACAGGCTTTCCCTGACCCCTCTCTCTGCACCCATTGTCACTTTCCGCCTTATTATTCTGCATATGGCTTCCATTGCCTTTAGATAAAACAATTTACTTAGCCCTCTGTCTGCACACTTTATAGCCCATAAGGGCAGAGATCTTATCTATTTTGCTCTGTGCTGTACCACACTTAGAATAGTGCCTGGAACATGGTAGATAGCCAATTCATGTTTGCCTAGTTAACTTGTTAATTCTTCTTCCTGGATAATGTACATGTTAAATGAAAGTCCTGAAAAATGAAGACTGAAAGGAATTAGCTTTTGGAATTCCAGGCATCACATCAAAGACAGAATAGTGAGACAAAGATTTATCAGTGTCATTCCTTCACCCCTCTCCAGTCTCCTTCCCAACTCTGGCTTGGCAGAATTTTACCAGCCCCCACCATATCTGGGCCCAAGGGTGTGAGAAGTTCTCAGTCACATGAATAGACACCTGCTCAAACCTTTTCAGCCTTTCTGCTCCTTTGGTAAATCAAAATAAGAGACAGAGACAGAGAGAGAGAGAGAGAGAGAGAGAGAGAGAGAGGGACTAAAATGCCCCCATTTGCACTCCCCCCCCCGCCGAAAAACCCTTATCACTTCTTAGCTTTTGGAAGGCTTGCCTGTCTTTCTCTGTATCCTGCTGATCTTGTTGCCAGAATGTTCCTTAGCTGATGCTTGCAATATGCACCTGTTGATCCACCTGAAGCAGAAGCAAAAGGTCCTCAAAGACAGCTCTCAGCCTCCCATTCATTCCACTGAAGAGTATTCTGTCACTGCCTGCTCTTAGAAACTTCCAGATAAAGGATTTATAGCTGAACTTAGCTTCCTCCAGGGCAGCCTGGAAATGGTTCGGGGCTGTGGTTATCTTAGTGGGCAGGTTCGTCTCTCCTTGGGCCATTTGCAAAGACGGCAACGCTGGCGCTATTTCTGGAAGTATTTCATCTCTTCATGATGTTGGTAGATGAACTGGTCTAAGGAGATGGTAGCCCCTCACTGTGTCCATACCTGGAAGAAACTGATGGAACTTGTCTAAGGAACTCCGATATATTTACTACTGGGCTAAGGGAACATCAAGGGGCTGTGTCGTTTCAATGGGTTGAAGAAACCTCCCCACCTTTTTCATGTAAGGTAGAGATGGCTTGCTATCCACTGAAATCTGCTCTGCCCTTCCATGATAACAGTGTCATAGCTAGAAAGTGTTGGCCCGTCTAGCATAGGACCATAACTCCTAGTCTTCCTTGTGGTTTGATGTGGCTCTGGGACTAGTTCTCATCAATGGCGTGTGAGCGGGTATGACATGTCCTGCTCCGGGCTGAGACAGGTTTGTCCCCTCTACATCATGTCGGATGGATGCATAGGATGATGTTGCCTTAGATGTGATGGAGTCCCAAGAGGGAAGAATCCTGAATCCCTGAGACATCACTTGAAGGAGAGCTGCTCACAGACCTGGAACATCCACAATGAACTGTTAAGTGAGCAAGGAATAAATTTCTATTGGATTTGAGCCACTAAACTTTGTGGTCTATTTGTTCCATCAGTTTAGGCTATTCTAACAAATACATTCTGCCAAAGGTGACTATGAGGTGGTGGGTTGGAAAGTTCAGGCCCTGTCTTAAGAAGGCAAGGTTTACTCAGCAAGTTACCAACTGTTGCTCTTCAAGGATAAAGGGTTCAGTCGTGGAAGATCTTCCAGCTTCTTCTTCTTTTTTTTAAGTTTATTTTTTATTATTTATTTTTTGAAAGAGAGAGAGAGAGATCAAACAGGGGAGGGGCAGAGAGAGAGAAAGAGAGACAGAATCCCAGGAGGGCTCTGCACTGTCAATGCAGAGCCTGATATGGGGCTCGGTCCCCTGAACTGTGAGATTATGACCTGATCAGAAATCAAGAGTAAGACACTTACCGGACTGAGCCACCCAGGTGCCCCAGATCTTCCAGCTTCTAAAGAGGAGTTAGAAATCTGTATTTTTAAATCTTGCAACCAAGCCAAAAAATGTTTTTAAAACTGTTCAGTCCAACACAGTATGGGTCAAATAAGACATGTTTGGCAAGTGGCTGTGGCCCATAAAGGCCCAGGTTGGAATCTTGGCCACAGCTGGCCAAGGGTATTCAGGATTGTATTAGAAGTTGGCTTCTGTCAATCTCAAATTCTCTTTTCTGTCTTTTCTTCCCCCAATGTTTGAGCATCCCTGCCTCTCCAGCCCTCCTCAGTGTTCTCTATTGTATTTTTAGCAAGCTGTAAATTTATTTCAGCCTCCCCATTGGCCGATGCCTCAATAAGACTTCATGTTACAAGTACTGCCTTCCTCAGAGACATTTGCAACTAAAGACTCAGAGATTTTCCAGGCCAGAGGAACTGGGGTGGACATGTGTGCTGCCTATGCAGCATCTATTTATCGACTTCATATTACTGCTTAGAGTTTCAGTGGTTATCTGTTCTTTTCCCTCTCAGCAATGAATTTGTGGGGAGCTGGCCCCATTCCTGGTTGGAAGTGACTTTGCCTCTTCCCCCGAGGGGACTTTTGGCAATGCCTGGAGACATCTTTGCTCACCACGAATGGGGGATGGGTGCTATTGACATCCAGGAGGAAGAAGGTGGGGTGCTACACTGCATAGGACAGCTCCCCCACCACAAAGTATTATCCAACCCCACATGCAATAGTGTAGGGTTTGAGAAACCTTGATCTAAGACAACTCCTAATAGATCACAGTGATCAGTTCAAAACTGGGTACCTGGGCTCGTTTGAGTGGAGAAGAATGTTTGCTGGGGAGCTTGTTGGGTTCCCTAAGACAGGCCAAAAAGCCAGCTTCTAACTTAATCTCTCTCTCTTCTCTGAATATGAGTAAGCACAGGGCCTTGATCCTAAAGCCTTGGAATGAGGCGAATCTATGGAGGGCAGAATAGAAGGAAAAGAAGACTCTGAGTCCTTGACGACATCAGTTACAGGTTTCATGAACCAATAGTCTTCCTTTCTGTTTAAATCAGCTTGAATCACGTTTACTATACTTACAACTAAAGATTACCGAGCTCAGTAAAGACTGCTGATTGTAAAGATAATCACACATTTCTCTATTTGCCTCTTGCAGGCTAAGTGCTTTGGAAACATGAGCTCACCATGGTTACCTTCATTCTATAGATGAAGATACTGAAGTTCAGTGAGGTTGTTGCATTTAAATAAATACAAGGCCACAGAACAGTTTCCAAAGTACTTTTAAACAAAGTTGATTTCAACAGCTGGATGAAGTAGGTAGGGCAAGTATCACCACCATTTTACAGATCAGATAACAGCCCGGAGAGTGTAATTGGTCTGGAACCCAAATCTGGCTTTAAAGCATGAGCTAAGAAATTAGCAGAAGTGAAACCAAATAAGCAGCCAGTTGATAACACTTTTGTTTTTGTTGCCAAAATTATATTGATCTGTCAAAGGAAGTAACAGGTATTAGGATCTGCCTTCAAAGACTCAATGGATCTTGGGTTACCCAGCTATTTCCAGTTGCTAAGCAGATTCTAAGGCCATTTCTCGAGACTTAAGGGCAATGGGCTTTATGCCTTTCTCTGGTCCAGTGGAGACAGAAGCAGATGTGAACTGCTGCTCAGGGAATCTTGTGTATTTCAGCTTCCCAGCTTCCAACGTCATTGAAAAGCCCTATCTTAGAAATAAGTAATCAGGGAAAACTGATCAGGGAAACTAATAAGGGAACAAAAATATTCCACTCAGCAAAGTGACAATTTAAAGCAATAAATTTTACAGGAAAAGTGATGGCATGGTATGAATAAAACCACATAAAACAAAGCTTGAAGAAATGTAGGGATCTGTTACATTTGGGGGAAGATTAAAAATGACCAATCTGGCAATCTTTCCCAAATATAAATCAAATTTAATGCAGTTCTGATAAAACTCCCAATGGTATATTTTGGTAACTGAAACCAAATGATCCTAAAGTTGAAAGAGGAAGTTAGTGGGGATTACCAGGATTAAAAATAAATAAATGAACAAATAAGGGGACTTACCTACAAAATATTAAAATCCTGGGGTGGCCGGCTGCCTCAATCGGTTTAGTGGTTGCCTCTTGGTTTCAAATCAGGTCATGATCCCAGGGTAGTGGAATCAAGCCCCATGACACGCTCGCTCCACGCTGAGCATGGAGCAGGTTTAAGGATCCTTTCTCTCTCTCTCTCCTCCCTCTGCTCTCCCCATCTCTCTCTAAAATAGAAAGAAATATATTAAAAAGTATAATGACTAAAATATAACTAAAATTATGACAAAGGTATCAAAAGGATAAAAGGGAATATAAATACATGTATACTCTAACTGAACAATGTGAATTTCTAGGAATTTACACTTCGGAAAAGCTTGTGTAACAGATGAATACTGATATATTTATTGCAGTGCTATTTATAATAAATGAAACTGCTGACAACCCTAACAAGAGCATGTTCATGTTGCTTGTAGTAAAATAATGAAAGACGGCGCTTGGGTGGCTCAGGCGGTTAAGCGCGCAGACTTGGGCTCAGGTGGCTTTCCCGCAGTTTGTGAGTTCCAGCTCCTCAATGGGCTCTGTGCTGACAGCTCAGAGCCTGAAGCCTGCTTTGGATTCTGTATCTCCCTCTCCTGCTCGCATTCTGTCTCTCTCTCTCTCAAAAATAAACGTAAAAGCATTAAAAAAAAAAAAACCAATAAAGGAATATGGTTACTAAATTTAAAAGTGAAAAATCTTAAAATGGTAGTGATAATATAACTTTTCATAAAAGGGCGCTGGCCGGCTCAGACGGTAGAGTCGTCCACTGGATTTCCGGCTGGTGAATTCACACATTGGGTGTAGAGATTACTTACATAAAACTTGAAAAAACCAATCCGTCTTCTTTGACCAAAGACAGACCTGAGCACGCAGCTCCAACATCAGAGCGCAGGAAAGGACACCACGTCGGGCCGGAGTTCCAGGAAACGGGGTTGCGGGTCACTCCCGCCTCCCGCCCTCGCGTTCCTCCCTCGCTGCCCAGGAATCCCGCAGCAGCCCCCGCGCCCCGCCCCCCCTGCCGGGGCCGACCCGCCGACTCACCGTCGTCCCTCCCGAGGGCGTCCGATCTGTCCCAAGCACAGGTCAGGAAAAGCCTCCGGCTCTTCCGACCGCCGCTTCCGGTGAGGCCGCCAACCAGGTTCAAGTCCCAGGGCCTCCTTCGCTGCGCGCCTTATGGACTGCGCCCCCAGCTGGTCGGGCGGTGACCCTGCGGTCCAGTTTCTTCCGGAACTGACCTTGGAGGCAGCATCCTGTGCCCGAGCCTCGCCTCCCCGGGCAATCAGCCTATTAGACCGCTGTTTGGTCCTCAGCCCTCTGGAGGCCACCGCCCCACGGCTGGGGCGTGGGCAAGGATGTCTGAGAAGTCTCGGAGCTTTCCGTATAGTTCTTGCTGCCAACTGCCAGGCTCACGGTGTCCTGACTCCCTAGAACGCCTTGCTGGGCAGTTCAGAGGGAAGGTTCCTTCCTTCCTCCTGCCCTTTCCACACTTTCCCCTCACTTTCCCATATTCACTCAATAACTGTGTGTAGAATACTGACCAGTGCCAGGCCCTCTGCTTAGGGTTAGAGATTCAGAACATGCCGTTCAGAGAGCTGTTGTAACCAGGGTAGGGTAGTGCAGAAAAGGCTCTTGGGTCTGCTTTTCTGTATGAAAATAGACCGCTGTGGGTGTGAGGGAAGAGACACACCTAAGGGTGGGTGGGTGGGAGGGGGAAATCATTCCTCCTCCTACGTCAGTCCCCAGGTTTCTTTTATAGTGAGACATGTTGTGTTGAAGTTAGTTGTGTTTCCAGCTAGAGAGTCTAAATGATGTCATTCATTTACTCATCACACTATTTTCCTCTGTAAGGACACAATAGGATTGCGGTTTGGATTGGGAAGGCAGACGTGGGGGGGGGGGGGTGTTTATTTATTCATCTATTGTTTCCATCTATTGTGTCATCCTTTTCCTGCTTATCTGAGGCTTCCTAGAAGCAGAATCTGAAAAAGAAATTCAGGTACCTGTGATTTATGGAAGGGGGGCCCTCAGGACAGAAGTTAGGATAGGGCTGGGGAAACAAAGAAAGCTAAGCAAGCATGCGGGCTCAGTGGAGACTAGCTTCAGCCAGATTCCATGGGGAGGTCTGGAGCTTGAAGCGCTTAGAGCAAGAGGCAGCTTCTGTTCTGCTCAGGATAAATCCCACATTAGGTCACAAAAAGTCTTAACAAATGAAAGAAGACTGAAATCATACCACGTATGTTTTCTGACCACAATGGAATGAAACCAGAAATTAGCAGAGGGGAAACTAGAAAATTCACGAATGTGTGGAAATTAAACAACTCTTTTTTGAAATTTATTTTTATTTTAAAATTTACGTCCAAGTTGGTTAGCATATAGTGCAATAATGATTTCAGGAGTAGAATTCAGTGATTCATCCCCTATAGGTAACACCCAGTGCTCATCCCAACAAGTGTCCTCCTTAATGCTCCTTACCCATATAGCCCATCCCTCACCTCTTTGGTTAGGTTTATTCCTAGGTATTTTATGGGTTTTGGTGCAATTGTAAATGGGATCAATTCCTTGATTTCTCTTTCTGTTATTTCATTACTGGTGTATAGAATTGCAGCCGATTTCTGTGCATTGATTTTATATCCTGGACTTTGCTGAATTCATGGATTAGTTCGAGCAATTTTTTGGTGGAATCTTTGGGTTTACCCCATAGAGTATCATGTCATCAGTGAAGAGTGAAAGTTTGACTTCCTTCTTGCTGGTTTGGATGCCTTTTATTCCTTTGTGTTGTCTGATTGCTGAGGCTAGGACTTCCAATACAATGTTGAATAACAGTGGCGAGAGTGGACATCCCTGTCATGGTCTTGACCTTCAGGGGGAAGCTCTCAGTTTTTCCCCTTGAGGATGATATCGGTGGTGGATCTCTCATACTTGACTTTTATGAACTTGAGATATGATCTATCTATCCCTATCCCTACTTTCTTGAGGGTTTTTATGAAGAAAGGATGCTGTGTTTTGTCAAATGCTTTTTTTGCATCTATTGAGAGGATCATGTGGTTCTTGTCCTTTCTTTTATTAATATGATGTAGCACATTGATTGATCTGAGGATATTGAACCAGCCTTGCATCCCAGGTATAAATTCCACTTGTGGGAATTATTCATGGTGAATAATTCTTTTAATGTATTGTTGGATCCGGTAGGCTACTATCTTGTTGAGAATTTTTGCATCCATGTTAATTAGGGAAATTGTTCTGCTGTTCTCCTTTTTAGTGGGATCTTTGTCTGTTTTTGGAATCAAGGTAATGCTGTCCTCATAGAATGAGTTTGGAAGTTTTGCTTCCGTTTCTATTTTTTGGAACAGTTTCAAAGGAATAGGTGTTAACTCTTCTTTAAATGTTTGGTAGAATTCTCCTGGAAAGCCATCTAGGCCCTGGACTCTAGTTTTTTGGGAGATTTTTGATTACTAACTCAATTTCTTTACTGGTTATGGGTCTATTCAAATTTTCTAATTTCTTCCTGTTTCAGTTTTGGTACTTTATATGTTTCTAGGAATTTGTCCATTTCTTCCAGATTGTCCAATTTATTGGCATATAATTGCTCATATTATTCTTTTATTATTGTTTATATTTATACAATGTTGTGATCTCTCCTCTTTCATTCTTGATTTTATTTATTTGGGTCCTTTCCTTTTCCTTTTTCATCAAACTGGCTAAGGGTTTATCAATTTTGTTAATTATTTCAAAGAACCAGCTCCTGGTTTCATTGATCTGTTCTACTGTTTTTGTTTTTATTTTGATCGCATTGATTTCCCCTCTAATTTTTATTATTTCCCATCTTCTGTTGATTTGGGGTTTTATTTGCTGTTCTTTTTCCAGCTCTTTAAGGTGTAAAGTTAGGTTGTGTATCTGAGACCTTCCTTCTTTAGGAAGGCCTGGATTGCTATATACTACCTTCTTATGACTGCTTGCTGCATCTCAGAGGTTTTGGGCTGTGGTGTTATCATTTTCATTGGCTTCCATGTACTTTTTAATTTCTTCTTTAACTTCTTGATTGACTCATTCATTTTTTAGTAGAATGTAAATATTTGTTGTCTTCCAAATTTTTGATTTCAATCTTCTTGTACTTGCTGAGGGCTGATTTGTGTCCCAGTATGTGATTTATTCTGGAGAATGTTCCATGTTCACTTGAGAAGAATGTATGTTCCACTGCTTTAGGATGAAATGTTCTGAATATATCTGTTGAGTCGATCCAGTCCAGTGTGTTATTCAAAGCCATTGTTTCCTTGTTGATTTTCTGCTTAGATGATCTGTCCATTGCTGTGAGTGGGGTGTTGAAGTCCCCTACTATTATGGTATTATTGTCAATGAGTTTCTTTATATTTGTGATTCATTGATTTATGTATTTGGGTGCTTTCATGTTGGGGGCATAAATGTCTACACTGTTAGATCTTCTTAGTGGATAGACCCTTTAATTATGATATAATGCCCTTCTTCATCTCTTGTTACAGTCTATTTTAAATCTAGATTGTCTGATAGAAGTATGGCTACTCAAGCTTTCTTTTGGTAACCATTAGCATGATAGATGGTTCTCCATCCTCTTACTTTTAATCTGAAGGTGTCTTTAGGTCTAAAATGGGTCTCTTGTAAATAGCATATAGATGGATCTTGTTTTCTTTTCTATTCTGTTACCCTATGTCTTTTGATAGGAGCATTTAGTCCATTGACATTTAGAATGAGTTCTGAAAGATATGAACTTATTGCCATTGTGTTGCCTGTAAAGTTGGAATTTCTGGTGGTGTTCTCTGGTCTTTTCTAGTTTGTGTTGCTTTTGGTCTTTTGTGTTGCTTTTGGGTTTTTTGTTTGTTTGTTTCATTTCATCTTTTCTCCCTTCAGAGAGTCCCCCTTAAAATTTCTTGCAGGTCTGGTTTAGTGGTTATGAACTCCTTTAGTTTTTGTTTGTCTGGGAAACTCTTTATCTCTCCTTCTATTTTGAATTACAGCCTTGCTAGATAAAGAACTCTTGGCTGCATATTTTTCTGATTCAGCACAATGAATATATCCTGCTACCTACCACTATCTGGCCTGCCAAGTTTCTGTGGATAAGTCTGCTGCAAACCTGATCTCTCTTCCCTTACAGGCTAAGGACTTTTTTTTCCCCTTGCTGCTTTCACGATTCTTTTCTTGTCTGTGTATTTTGTGAATTTGACTATGATATGCCTTTTTAATAGTCAGTTTTTGTTGAATCTAATGGGAGTTCCCTCTGCTTCCTGGATTTTGATGTCTGTGTCCTTCCCCAGGTTAGGAAAGTTTTCCGTTATGATTTGCTCACATAAACCTTCTATCCCTTTATCTCTCTCTTCATCTTCTAGGACCCCTATGATTCAGATGTTATTCCTTTTTAATGAGTCACTGAGTTCTCTAATTCTTATATCGTGCTCTTTTGCCTTAGTTTCCCTTTTTTTCTACTTCATTATTCTCCATAAGTTTGTCTTCTATGTCTCTGATTCACTGTTCTGCTTCATCCATCCTTGCCACCATGACATCCATTGGAGACTGTACTTCAGTTATTACATTTTTAATTTCATCCTGACTATATTTTACTTTCTTTACCTCCACAGAAAGGGATTCTATACTTTTTTCAACCCCACCTAGTATTCTTATTATTGTGATTCTAAATTCTGGTTCAGGCATCTTGTTTACATATGTGTTGATCAAGTTCCTAGCTGTCATTTCTTCCTGTTCTTTCTTTTGGGGTGAATTCCTTAGTTTCATCATTTTTGAGGAAGAAAAAGAATTAATAAAATTAAAAAAGCAAATTAAAAAAATTAAAAACAACACAAAAGATCAAATAAAAGAAGCTAGATCCTAGGTGTGTTCTGGTCTGGTTGTTGAAAGAAGCCTTATAGAATAGAGAAGAAAGGGAAAGGAAAGAAAAGGGAAAAAAAGGAAAAAGAGTAAAAAAGTAAGACAACGTTTAAAAAAATTTTAAAGTGTATACAATGAAAGAATGTAATGAAATGAAGAAAGTAAAATAGACTGAAAAATTTTACAAAATTATAGTAGAAAAATTTAAAGAAAAATCTTTTTATAAAAATGGAAAATAAAGGGGCGCCTGGGTGGCTTAGTCAGTTAAGCGTCTGACTTTCGCTTAGGTCATGATCTCGCGGTTCGTGGGTTCAAGCCCCGCGTCGGGCTCTGTGCTGACAGCCAGCTCAGAGCCTGGAGGCTGTTTCAGTCTGTGACTCCCTCTCTCTCTCTCTGACCCTCCCCTGCTCACATTGTCTCTCCTTCTCTCCCTCCTAGAAATAAATAAAACATTAAAAAAAATTAAAATGTTAAAAAAAAGGAAAATAAAAATAAAATTTTCTCTTTCTGTATTCAAGAATAAGAAAAGAAAAAAAAATGAATAGATGGACCAGCAGACAGATGAAATCCAATTGAAATTACATCCAGTTTCCCCTAAAAATCAAACTATGGAGCACTTTATAGTCTACATACTAAACAGGCAGAGAGCCTTTGGTGGTCCTGTAGGGCTTGGATGGCGCAGCTTGGATGGCGCAGCTGGACAAGGCTTGGTGTAACTCTTCTGTTCTCCACTAGGTGCCGCTGCTTAGCTTACTAGAGTGGATTGATGTGGCTTGCGTACACGTGATGCAAGAGGTGAAAATGGCATCACCCAGCTCCACAGGCTCTAACATCAGAACTCTGTGCTCTCATAAACCAGCAATCAAGCACCCCTCCTTTGTCTCCAGCTTCTGTCAACTCCCTGCTTCTACACTGTCTGCGACCAAGATGTCAGCCTGCCAAGTGGCACCTTCCTCCTGAACTTTATTTCAGATGGGGCTGTTTCCAAACCTTTCACTTCTGAGGGCCCTGCAGTTTGAACCCAATCTGACCCTGTGGGGAAGGGTCTTGCTGACCAATGACTGGGTGCCAGCCCACCCCTGGGAAATTCTCTTGTGACTGTGCTGCTGAGAGGCCTGGAGGCTGCAGCCAGGTGCCAGCCTGCCCCAGAAAAATTTTGTGTGATTGTGTAACAGCAGTGGTTCGTGGACTATGGTAAATCACAACACATATTTGGCACCAGGCTTCACCACACCCTAGTGTCCTTGTTCTAACACCAGCAAACATGGCTGTAATCTGGGGTCTGCTGGGACCTTTGCCTGTGGGGGGGGCTACATGGCCTCTATCAAATGTCCTCCCAGCTGGGTAACCATCTCTTCCCATGTGGCCTGAGAACCCTTCGGACCTCTGCTCCTGGGGATTCACCCTTCCCACCAGAGCACCACTATGTATCAAGCTATGGAATTTCTGACTTTGTGCTCCCTTGTTTATAGAGTCCTAATGGTATTGAAACCTTCTCCTTTCTCCCTTTCTTGTTCAGTTCCTTGCGAGTGTTTCCACTCTTTCTCTTTCTCTTCAGCTGCTTTTGGGGTGAGTGCTTTTCCTGTACTCTCCCCCCATCCCAGTTCTCTCTCTGCAAACAAAACTAGCCCCCTACCCTCCTCAGCTTCTCTCTCCTCCAGTTTACCTCTCCGTGCCTCATACCTGCTGAGTTCTGTGGCTCAAGTTATGCAGATTGTTGTGTTAGTCCTCAGAACAATTTTCTAGGTGTGCAGAATGGTTTGGTGCTGACCTAGCTACATTTTAGGGATAAGAGAAGCAGAGAATTTCCATGCTGCTCTGCCATTTTGGCTAATTTTTAAAAATGTTTATTCATTTTTGAGAGAGAGACAACCACAGAGTGAGAGTGGGGAGGGGGGAGAGAGAGGGAGACACAGAATCTGAAGCAGGCTCCAGGCTCTGAGCTGTCAGTACAGCGCCTGATGCAGGGCTTGAACTCACAAACTGTGAGATCATGACCTGAACTGAAGTTGGGCGCTTAACTGACTGAGCCATCAAGGTGCCCCTGTAGAAATTAAACTACTCTTGAACAACCATTGTGTCAAAGAAGAAATCAAGTCAAAAGAAAACTAGAAAATATCTTGAAACAAATGAAAATGAAATACAACACACCAAAACTTATGGGATACAGCAAAAACAATGCTAAGAGGGAAGTTCATAGTGATAAATACGTACATTGAAAAGAAAAAAGAGTTCAAATATATAAGCTAGAAAAAGAAGAACTAAGGCCAAAGTTAGAATAAAGGAAATAAAGAGTAGAGGAGAAACAGATGAAATAGAAATAGAAAAACAATAGGAAAAAAATCAGTGATACCAAGAATTATTTCTTTTCTTTTTTCAAAATGTTTTATTTATTTCTGAGAGAGAGAGAGAGACAGCGTGAGCAGGGAAGGGTCAGAGAGAGAGGGAGACACAGAATCTGAAACGAGCTCCAGGCTCTGAGCTGGCAGTCAGCACAGAGCGCAATATAAGGGCTCGAACCCACGAACCATGAGATCATGACCTGAGCTGAAGTTGGATGCTTAACCAACTGAGCCACCCAGGCGCCCCAAGAATTATTTCTTTAAAGAAAAGATAAACAAAATGACAAACCCTTAATTAGACTAAGAAAAGAAGAGAGAAGTTTCAAATAAAATTATAAATGAAAGGCATTGTAATTGATATCACAGAAATAAAAAGGATCATAAGATACTATGATGAACAGCTATACACCAACAAACTGGAAAACCTAGAAGAAATGGATAAATTCCTAGGAACATACAACTTACCAAGACTAAATTATGAAGAAATAAAAAGTCTGAATAGAACTTTAACTAATATTGAGATTGACTCAGTAATCAAAAGCAAAGTAAATTCCAGGGCCAGATGACTTCACTGATGAATCTTCCAAACATTTAAAGAAGAATTAATACCACTCTTTCTCAGATTGTTACAAAACTCATTTTTTGAGGACAGTATTATCCCAAACCCAAAGCCAAAGATATCATGAGAAAACTAAAGGGAATATCCCTGATGAATACAGATGTAAAATTCCTCAATAAAATATTAGCAAATCAAATCCAACAGCACATTAGAAGGATCATACACCTTGGCCAAGTGGAATTTATTCCTTATGCAAGAATGGGTCAACATTTAAAAATCAATGAATGTGATACACCACATTAACAGAATAAAAGATGAAAACACATGATTATTTCAATAGATGCAGAGAAAACACTTCACAAAATTCAACACTCATGATAAAAACTCTCAGCAAGCTAGAAATAGAAAGAAATTATCTCAACTTAGTAAAGACCATATATGATAAGCTCACAGCTAACATCATACTCAATGGTGAAAAGTTGAAAGTTTTTCCTCTAAGATCAGGAATGAGGCAAGGATGCCCATTCTCACCACTTCTATTCAACATTGTAATGGAAATCCTAGCTGGAGCAATCAGGCAAGAAAAATAAATAAAAGACCTAGGGGAAAATCTCTGTGACATTGATTCTGGCAATGATTTCATGGGTATGGCTCCAAGAGCACAGGTAACAAAAACAAATAAGTAGGATTATATTAAGCTGAAAAGCTTCTGCACAATAAAGCAAACAACCTTTTCACAGAATGAAAAGGCAACCTATGGAATGGGAGAAAATATTTCCAAACCATATATTTGATAAGGGGTAAATCTGAAAAATATACAAGGAATTCCTACAACTATAGTAATCTGATTTTTTAAAAATGGGCTAAGGACTTGAATAGACACTTCTCCAAAAAAGACATACAAAAGACTAATAGGTATATATAAAAAGTCTCAAAATTACAAATCTCAGGGAAATGCAAGGCAAAACCACAATGAGATATTATATCAACCTGTCAGGCTGGCTGTTTAAAAAAAAAAAAAAAAGACAAGTGTTGGCAGAGATGTGGAGAAATTGGAACCTTTGCATACTGCTGGGAATGCAAAATGATGCAGTCACTATGAAAAATAGTATGGAGGTTTCTCAAAAATTAAAAGTAGAATTGATATATGATGCAGCAAATTCCACCTTGGGTATTTATCCAAAAGAATTGAAATTAGGATCTCAAAGAGCTAGAACTCCTATATTCATGGCAATACTATTCATAATAGCCAGGATGTGAAAAAACTCTAAATGTCTATTGACAAATAAATGCATAAAGAAAATATGGTATATACTTACAATGGAATACTTTTTGGCCTTAAAAAAGAAAGAAATTTGGGGCACCTGGGTGGCTCAGTTGGTTAAGCATCCTACTTCAGCTCAGGTCATGATATCACAGTTAATGGGTTCGAGCCCCCACATTTGGCTGTATGCTGACAGCTCAGAGCCTGAAGCATGCTTCAGATTCTGTGTCTCCCTCTCTCTCTCTGCCCCTCCCCTGCTCATGTTCTGTCTCTGTTTCTGTCTTTCTCTCTCTGTGTGTCAAAAATAAATAAAATTAAAAAAAAAAAAAGAAATTCTTCAACATGGAACAACATGAATGAACCTTGAGCTAAGTGAAATAAGCCAGTCATGGAAAGACAAATACTACATGACCCCATTTATATGAAGCATTTAAAATAGTCACAATCATAGAATTGAAAAGCCGAATGGTGGTTGCTAGGGGCTGGGTTTGGGGTTGGGGGGATGGAAAATTACTAATTAGGGGACATAAAGTTTCGGTCAAGTAAGATGAATAAGCCCTAGAGATGTATTGTACAACACTGTACCTATAGTCAAGAGTAACATATTAGACACTTTAAAAAATTGTTAAATGAGTAGATCTCATGTTAAATGTTCTTTCCACAATAATATTAATAAAAAAGGACTATAATACTATGAACAAGTGGATGCAAAACAATTAGATGACCTAGCTGAGAGAGACAAATTCCTCAACACACAAATTACCTAACAGACTGAAGAAGAAATAGAAAATCTGAACAGACTTATAAAAAAGTAAAGTGATTGAATCAGTAATCAAAACCCTCTCAACAAAGAGAAGGCCTATTCAGATGACTTCACTGGTGAATTCTACCAAACATTTAAAAATGAGTTAATAATAAGCCTTCTCAAAGTCTTCCAAAAACAGAAGAGAATACTTTCTCACCCATTTTAGGAGGCCATCCTTACCCTGATACGAAAGGTAGACAAAGACACAAGAAAGAAAACTACAAACCAATATCATTGATGAATATAGATGCAAGACTCTTCAAAAAAAATTTAGAAAACTGAATTGCAGAACATACTTAAGGACTATATACCATGACCAAATGGGTTTTATTCCAGGAATGCAAGGCTGGCTCAGTATATAAAATCAATGAAATACTCTATATTAATAGAACAACGGCAAAATTACCCACATGATCATCCCAGTTGAGGCAGAAAAAGAAAATTGACAAAACCTAACACTCTTTCATGATGGAAATATTCAGCAAACCAGGAATAGAAGGGACCTTCCTCAATATGATAAAAGAACATTTATTTTTAAAATTTATTTATATATTTTGAGAGAAAGAGAGAGAGAAAGGGAGAGAGCATGAGTGGAGCAGGGGGAGGAGTGGAGGGGAGAGAATTACAAACAGGTTCTGTGTTGTCAGCATGGAGCCTGACATGGGGCTTGATCTCATGAATCATGAGATTATGACCTGAGTTGAAACCGAACTGGATGCTTAACTGACTGAGCCACCCAGCCACCCTGATAAATGACACTCATGAAAAACCAACAGCAGACATCATACCTAATGGTGAAAGACCGGATGCTTTCCCCCTAATATCAGGTACAAGGGGCCCCTGGGTGCTTCAGCCAGTTGTGTGTCAGACTTCCTCTTAGGTCACGATCTCACGGTAGGTGAGTTCAAGTCCCACATCGGGCTCCCTGCTGTCAGTGCAGAGCCCACTTCAGATCCTCTGTCCTCTCTGCCCCTCCCTTGCTTGTCTTCTGTCTCTTTCTCAAAAATAAATTAACATTAAAAATTAAAAAAAAAAAAAAGGAACAAGAGAAGGGTGCTAGTCCTCACCACTGCTATGCAACATTTTACCGCAAGTTTTAGCCAGAGCAATTAGTTAAGAAAAAAAAAAACATCCAAATTGGATAAGGAGATGTAAAACTATCTCTGTTCACTAACGACATAATTTTGCATATAGAAAACTCAAAGAAACTCAGTCAAATCTCAACAGCCATCATATCTTTTTTTTTTTTTATGTTTTATTTATTTCTAGGCGAGAGAGACAGCGTGAGCAGGGAAGGGTCAGAGAGAGAGGGAAACACAGACTCTGAAACAGGCTCCAGGCCCTGAGCTGTCAGTCAGCACAGAGCCCGACGCGGGGCTTGAACCCACGAACCGAACCATGAGATCATGACGTAAGCGAAAGTCGGATGCTTAACCGACTAAGCCACCTAGGTGCCCCAACAGCCATCATATCTTCATAGAAAATTAGAACCAGAAACTCATCAACAAAGTTCCAAGTTTCCCTCAAAAACAGCAGATGAGACAAAACAGTAAGTCAAGAGAACGTGTAAAGTGGGAAAGTGCTGGAATTTTACAACCCCTGACGTTTGATTCAGAAAGTCACAGAGAAGGCAGTCACAAGAGGCAGAGCCCCATGCTGTCACCAGAGGGCAGCAGAGGCCAGGGAACAGTTGGAGAAGCGAGGCTCAGACCATGTAACCCGTCAGGGATCTGACAGAGACAAGACTAACATTTATTGAGGCCTGTTACAAGCTGGGCATTGTGCTGGGCACAAAAAGAAATGGTACAAAGTTCAAAGACGGAGAACAGAAGCCAGAGCCAATGGAGGAACGGAAAGGAGTCCAGTTAAGAGGGCACTTCTTCAGGTCAGCCAGGAGACGTCCAAAGACGGCCTATCTAGAAGTAGAAGCACAGAGCCAGAAATACATATAATGGCGACGGGCCTGTCCTCTGCTAGGGCAGCTGGCTTGTTGGTACAGAATCAGATAAGGTAAGTTGCTCGGATCACTGAATCATTCAGCCTGAATATTTACACCAATCAGAATTTTAATGGCCCTTTGCCTAAGCACACATTAAACTTTCTTGGTGGCTCTGTGTCTTCTCCCACTACAGAAATAACCATTATCGTGTACCATGAGTCCCAGGCTTTCCCATCACGCTAGCTGTGTTGGCATTTTGATAATGCCCCCTGCTTGCTTTAGAATATGATCTTTGGCTCAAGTCTAATGCGCATGATAATACATTCCCTGACTTTACTAGATAGTCACTGAGGAGGGAATGCACCGCGAGTGCCAATTTGCTTCAGGTTAAGGGCCTCATGGTACTTATATTCTTTTCTGTACAGTGAGGCTCACCATCTTCCAACGGCTCTGTGGAAATTCCTAACCCCCTGGAAAGTTCTAGTGGGCAGAGGAAAATGAGTTTTTTTCCAAAGATTTTTTTGCTCAGACTTGCTCATCTTAGACTTTTCTCTGACAGACTTGCATGTTTACACCTACACAGTCTCTTCCTCTGCTCTTCGTATTTCTTCCTGTTCCTTGAGTTCACCACTGCTTTGTGGTCAGACTCCCAAGCACCACTGAGGAAACAGGTTGTGATTTCTGCTGCTTGGATGGGCCCAGTTCCAGGAGCTTGTGGGATGGGTGGCTCAGACAGGTCACACCTATCTTCAGGCTGGAAGCCACATGGACAAAGCCACCACGTGGCTGCTGGAGCAGGGACAGGCAGCAGGGGCGGCGGCTCTCGCCTTGTCACCAGAGTCTCACCAACATTAGCTTGCTTCCACTTCCGCTTCTGCATCTGCACCTTTAGGCAGGCAGGTCCAAGGCCTGCGTCTGCCCGACCTATTGAATTAGACCCTGAGTGCTGAGGACTTGGATCTGTGCTTTGACAGCTTCCCCAGGTGGGAACTGACATGGCTGGGAAGGCATCCCAGGAAACTATTTAATCTAGACTAAGCTAGCCTGAAATTCTAGTTCCTACTGTGGGCCTTTGTTGTTACAGCCTTTCTGCCTTCATTTTAGGAAAGTCAACTGGAATCGCAGTTGGGATCTGATAAATTCCAGAAGAAACATCTCCCCAGTGCTGTATCATGGCAGCTGGTAAGAATGTTAACCCTCTAACTCCACTCCAGGTCCCAGCAGTGAGGGGAGACGTGGTCTGCGGAGAATTTTAAAACAGTAATAAGACTGAGTAAGAGGATAAGAGTTGGTATGCTTTGCAGCATGGAGCTTGCTTGGGATTCTCCCTCCCTCTCTCTCTCTGCCCCTCCCCTGCTCATGCCTGCTCTCTCAGAATAAATAGAATAAACTTTAAAAAAAGAGTTGGTAAGCTTTTTGTCATCAGTATGCTCCACTAAGTCTACACTGCCTGGTTAGTGATAACATAAACACTCCTCCCTGCTGGACCAGCTACCTCTACACCCCAGCCTGCCGCCCCTCCCCCACTGCCTGCCGCCCTCCCCCACGAAGTCTGGTGAGGCTCCAATCAACAAGTGCCAACTAACTTATGTTGATTTCTTTTTCACTGTTTTTATTTTTCAAAATATACAATTTATTTACACCTTTATTTCACAACTGTAGTTTGTATATTTATTCCAAAGTCTTTAAATAACTCCACAGTAAACAGTACAAATCACAGGATCCGTCACGCTGCTTCTCTTTAGCCTTTACACTAGTCAAGATTCTAAAAAGTTTCAAGTAGTAACGGTTTGTGGGTAAGAAGGCAACAAAAAGGGGACAACATTTTTTACATAAGCTTGACATGTAGGATTAGACAGGGTAATCTGAGCAGCTACTCGGCCGGGGGCCAGACTAAGAGCATTTATATAGTTTATAAATAAGACCCTCTCATGAGCAGTGAGGGTTTTGGTTATGATGAAGAAGAGGTGGGAACCACATCTGCTGGGGGGGGAGGGGCAGGGAAGCAGCGGGGGAGGGGGATAAGGCACCGCATGAAGGCTCCTTCTTAGTGCTGGCTGGAAGGGTCCTGAGTGAGGCGGCAGAGGCCCACCTGCGCCAGGGGGAGGTCAAGAATGGCCAGAGATGGGCTGGGGCTCCTGTCCATGGAGACGACTTGTCAGCCTCCCTTGGGGAAAAGCTTTGTGATTCTGAAGGCAGGTGGGGAGGTGGCTAGAGAAGCTGGCAGCTCTTCAAGAAAGGGGCCTGGGCTCCCACCAGCCTGGAGGGCATGCCGGCAGCCCCGGCCCCTTCCACACCTACCGGAGAGGGCCCAGCGCGTAGGTGCTGCGTGTGCTGCTGCCTGATGCATCCGGCGGTGCATCTGGCATTTGTGATTGGCAGGAGACAAAGGCACTACCCTGGGTCTGGAGGTGGCCTGTGGGAGGCATCATATTGTCTCTCTCTTTGTGAGAGCCCTTCATCCATCTCCGTGTTCTCCACTCAGCAGGAGAAAAGCCAGAGCCATGTACCCTCCCCATGAAGGGAAGGGGAGGAAGATGAGGACCACAGGCCCGCAGACCACTCTTTAACACCGGCAGCTCCACGGGGGGGCGGGGGGGGGTGTCTCCCAGGGAGTCCAAGGTGCTAAGACACGGGTGGGTCACAGGCTTGGCCCTAGGGGTCAGTTTCCTTCATTCCCCTTGGGAAATTCCTCCTTGGCCAGGTCGTGAAACGATCCTGTGGGCTAAGGCTCTGGGCTAGGATGCTAATGGAGAGGCCAGAATACTCTAGGAAAGAGTTAGTTAGTCCCTAAGAGCCACTTGGCCGCCTAGTGGACATGACCCTCCCGTGGTGGCTCAGGAGGGCAGTCTCAGGGTATGTCTCAGTCTTCTGGGCCTCCCCAGCATGCCCCCACCCAGCCCAAAGGCCGGACGAAGCCTGTCTCGCCTGGCTAAGCAAACCTTCTTTGCAGGGTCTGGATGGGGGTAGGGGTGAGGCAGGGGCCACGCTGGGCTGAGGGCAGGATTGCGGAGCTGGGCGTTGTCACTGCATCTTCAGGCGGGGTTCTTCTGGCATAAGGGTGTGGAAGAAGTGATCCCACAATTTAGTGCTGATGCCAAATCCTAGATAGGGAGACACATGGGGAGAAGATGAGGGACCGGTGGAGGCGTCGGAGAAGTTTCCTCGCAGGCAGGTTTGAACATCTGTCCCCGCCGGCCTTCCCAGCCCTCAGGGCCATCCTGGCAGAGGTCAAGAGCAGAGTACTTGTGTTTCTAGTCTCCCAAGGATGCCATTGGAATAAACCCAAGTTCTTTATGCAGCCTGAGTTTCTGGAGAGCCTGGCCCCTGCCTGACCCTATTCCCCTCTGTCTCACACTTCAGCTTCTTCCTTCTCTTTAGAGATGTCAAGCTCATTCCTTCTGCGGAGGCTGGAACAGAGACTTTGCACCTGTCGCTCCTGGGATGTTCTTTCCTCAGACACTGGATGCTGGCTTCTCTCAGCTTATGCCTCAGCTGTAAAGGCATCTCTGCAACGATACCTCCCTGGACCACTTTACCTGCATTGTGCCACCCAACATGGTAGCCACTGGCCTGTGTGGCCGCTGAGCACTGAGAACGTGGCTAGAGCTATGGAGGCACTCGATTCCTAATATCATTTCATTTCACTTTACTTTACTTTTATTTTATAAGTTTTTAAAAAATGTTTATTTTTCAGAGAGACAGAGACAGATCACCAGCAGGGGAGGGGCAGAGAGAGAGGGAGACACAGAATCTGAAGCAGGCTCCAGGCTCTGACCATCAGCACAGAGCCCGATGTGGGATTTGAACCCACAAACTGCAAGATGATGACCTGAGCTGAAGTCAGATGCTTAACCGACTGAGCCACCCGGGTGCCAGCCTTGCCCACCACTTTTTTTTTTAAGTTTTAATTTCATTTTATTTTAGTTAACTTTAATTCCAACTTAAAAATTTATGTAGTTGATTAAGTTAGTAGCAAATTTTTTTTATTTAATTAATTTACTTTTTAAGTTTATTTATTTATTTTGAGAGACACAGAGAGAGAGAGAGGCAGAGAGATAATCCCAAGCAGGTTCTCTGGTGTCAGTGCAGAGCCCCACATGGGGCTTAATCTCCCAAACCAAGAGATCATGACCTGAGCTGAAATCAAGAGTCAGACACTTAACCAATTGAACCACCCAAGCATCCCTATTTATTTATTTTGAGAGGGAGACAGAATGAGTGAGAGCGAGAATCCCAAGCAGGCTCTGCACTGTCAGCATGGAGCCTGACTCCAGGCTCAAACTCACAAACTGTGAGATCATGCCCTGAGCCAAGATCAAGAGTCAGTTGCTCAAGCGGCTGACCACCCAGGTACCCCGAGTTACTGGAAAACTTTTGGGCATGTTTAGGACAACTCACATAATGTGAATCTACTTTTTAAAATAGTCAAATATATATCTCTATATATATACCTAGACATATATAAAAATATATATTTATCTATTGTTTAAATTTTCTAACATTTTTATTAATTATTGAGAGACAGAGAGAGACACAGCATGAGCAGGGGAGGGGCAGAGAGAAGGGGAGACACAGAATCCAAAGCAGGCTCCAGGCTCTGAGCTATCAGCACAGAGCCCACCCAATGCGGAGCTCGAACTCACAAACTGCGAGATCATGACCTGAGCTGAAGTCGGACGCTTAACCGACTGAACCACCCAGGAGCCCTATATATCTATATTTAGGTCAAGTATTTCTAATGAGGGGCCCCTGGGTGGCTCATTTGATTAAGCATCTGACTTTGACTTAGGTGTTCTTAAAAACGTTTATTTATTTTTGAGAGAGAGAGACAGAGCTAGAGCTTGAGAGGGAGGGGTAGAGAGATGGAGACACAATCTGAAACAGGCTCCAGGCTCCGAGCTCTAAACACAGAGCCTTACCTGGGATTCAAACCCACGAACTGTAAGATCATGACCTGAGCTGAAGTCAGACACTTAACCAATTGAGCCACCCAGGCACCCCTAAAATATATTATTAAAACTAATTATATCTGTTTAATTTTACTTGCTAATGTGGCTACTAGAAAATCTAAAATCACATCTGTGACTTGCATTGTATTTTATTAGACAGAGTTGGACCCTACATCTTGCTGGTTTCTTTTCTTTGTGGCACTTATCACTGTCTAAAATTTATCTTTGCTACTTACTGATTTCCTTGTTTGTCTCCCAGTGAGTAGGGGGAGCCCCGCCTTGCCTTGCTGTGTATCCCCTGTATCCAGAACGATACACAGCTCTTGGTAGGGGCTCAAATAAATACGAGAACAAATGAGGGAGGCTGGGAGGTGGCGGCCTCACCTGACTTCTGATGTGCAAAGTGATGCTTGACGTGGTGAGCCTTCATGTTGTACAGGTAGGAGCCCTTGTGCGGAGAGCCGAAGTGCAGGTAGTAATGCGTCATGTCGTAGAGGATGTACCCCAGGAGGCCCCCAGCGAACACAGTGCCCCCCACCGCCTCGGGCAGGAGGAGCTGTAGGAATGTGTAGAAGAAGGCAACCCCCAGAGAAGCCGGCACAGGGGGGAAGACCAGGCGGGACTCATCGAAGGGTGCCTGTGGACGGAGAGGCTCGCGTGTAAGCAGACGGCCGGGCTGGCCTGCCTGCAGTCACAGCACCGCAGAGGACAGCACAGAGCGCCCCCCCACCCCCACCTTCCAGCGAGGCGGCAGCAACCTGCCAGGTGGGCGTGGCACCTTCAGTGGCAAAGCCCTTGAGAGACTGTCGCGCTCCCAATTTCCAAGCCAGGGTGGGCCCTGGAATCCTGACCACGAACATGGTGGTGGATGCATGGTAGGCGGCATGCTCACGGCTCGTGAGGCCACTTTGGCTCGGGAATTTGTTAGGTGCTAGAGAGGAGCCTCGTTGCCAAACACCCTGCGGGGTGCCTGGATGGAGGCCTGACGTTGTCCGGGAGGCCAGCACCCCGACAAGAGTAAGTTAATGCAGGTTCACAGGGTGGAACAGTACCAGAAGTGTTAGTGGATCCGGTCGGTCTCCCCATCCCCACTTCCTAATGGGAGCCCTTCTTTGTTCCAAGGGGGCGAGGTCACAGTGAACCAAGTCTAAGAGAGTCAAGTCTTAGACTCTGGAGTTCAATAGCCAAGGGCCTGGCACAGAGGTAAGGTTTTAGACACTGCTTGGAGAGTGTTCTGAGAAGGGACAGACCCTCTCTGGGCTGGAGGAGAAGAGAGACAGAAAGCAGGTGATAGCCATTGAGCAATGGTGCGGGTTCGCGTATGGGCCTCCCCCTCCTCCCCTCATGCCCCCCGCCCCCCTGCCCGGTCCAGCTCCTGGAAGAAAAAGGCAGGAAGGGAGGGAAGGAGGGAGGGAGAAAACAAGAAAGGGATGTCCAGGGACAGGCTGAGACCAGCACAGTGCAGGAACAGAGGCAGCCAGGGGATGCAGCGTCCTTGGGCAGCCTTGGCTTCCACTCCCGGCCTATGGATGACAAACTGTCCCTGAAGAGCTCCAAGGTGGTAGATGGTTGAGAGCACAGACTCTGGGGCTCACAGAATGGGGCCCAACATCCTGGTTGTACCAGGTGTGACTTTGGACAAGTTCCTCAGTTTCTTGATTTCTCTAAGCCTCAGTTTGCTGCTCTGTGGAATGGGGAGAACTGTAGCACCATCCTCAGAAGGAAGCTCCACCAGGACAGTGAGTTTTTACTGTTTTGTTCAGTTGTGTCTAGAACAGTGCCTGCAGGTAATGAGCACTCCGTGAACGTCTGGTGAATGAATGAATGAATGAGTTGCTGAGAGGATTAAAGATGGCAGCTGAAATGTACCTGCAGCAGGCCTGGTGTTAATAATGACAGTGTGCAGACACGCACGCCCACCTTGTCCATGCCCGCTTCCGATTAGGACCCAGTCATCCCTCTGAGCAACACTGAACGCCCGGATGGCTTCTTGTTCCCAGCCTGACTCCCGGAAAGACCAGCAGCCCCCCACCCCCCACGGCTTACGGCTGCCGGGTCCCAGGCGGGAGGCTGTCCCACTCACCTTGTGGTGCTGGCCGTGCAGGACGAAGTGCAGCAGGATGAGGTAATAGCTGTCCCCGGGGGGCTTCATGTGGAACAGGAAGCGGTGGATGAGGTACTCCGTGAGGCTCCAGAGGAGCAACCCCAGCACAAAGAGGCCCGGGAAGGCGGACTTAGGCACGGCCACGGAGTACTCTGCAGAATGGCCAGACAGGGGCAAAGTCAGGGCAGACAGCCGCAGCGGGTGGTGAGGCCTGGTGGCTCCCGTCACCTTGGGGGCTGCCGCTCTTCATCCAGCAGCTACGGGCCGGGTCACACTGTGGGGCTTGGGTCAAAACGGGAAGGAGGCCGTGAGGATCTCTATGGGGCTCCGAGGGGTCCTCTTGGGAAACGATGGAGCTGCTGACCAGGGGTCTGAGATCTTCCTCAGGGGGGCCGAGGGGAGCAGCTGTTGCCAGTGCTGGTGCCAGAAGTTTCTCTGGTGCTATAGTCTGAACATGTTGCTCCCAAACTCTTATGAGAAGAGAAACCTCACTGCCAATGTGACGGTATTAGGAGGTGGGGGGGCCTTTGGGAGGTGATTGGGTCATGAAGGGGGAGCCCTCATGAACGGGACTAGTGTCCTTATAAAAGAGACTGCAGGGCGTCTGGGTGGCTCAGCCGGTTGAGCGTCCGACTTTGGCTCAGGTCGTGATCTCACGGTTTGTGTGTTCCAGCCCCGTATCAGGCTCTGTGCTGACAGCTCAGAGCCTGGAGCCTGTCTTCAGATTCTGTGTCTCCCTCTCTCTCTGCCCCTCCTCGCTCATGCTCTGTCTCTCTCAAAAATAAATAAACGTTAAAAAAAGAAAAAAAGGAAAGAAAAAAAAAAAAGAAGAAGAACAGAGACCGCACAGAGCTCCTTCCCTTTTTGGCCGTGTGAGGATACAAGATGTTCGGGCCCTGAAAGGGGTCCCTCACTTGACCAGGCTGGCATCCTGATCTGGGACTTTTAGTCTTAGGAACTAGAAGCAATAAATTCCTGTTTTTTATAAGCCACCCAGGCTGTGATGTCTGGTTAAAGCCGTCCAAATGGCTGACATTTGTGGGGAGGGTGACTTTCTTCAGTGGCATAGGGAGAGGGAGGGATGACCCCAATTAAGCCAGCAGAGCCGGGGGTTACTGATGAAAACTGTTAACGAGCAGGGATAGGTAAGGGGGTGGGCAGGGGAGGGCAGGAGGGACGAGAAAACCCAAGCAGAGAAATCTTAACAGGCAAGACTTAAAATCACAGCATGTGAGGGAGATGTGAAAAAACTGAAGATGATTAGCTTGGAGACAGAAAACTGCAGAGATGTAACTGTCATCAGGTGTGAGTTCCCAACACCCAGCCCACAGCCCCCGAGGGTCTCCCTGTTCATTCTTTGACTTCATGTGACGTCAGCTCTGGTCACTGTTTTCTCCAAGCCTATTCTCACCCTCTTAGCTTTACTTTTCTCCACAAGCCACTGCTTTGGCCAGACTTGCCCTCCCTTTTTAAAAATAACAGTCTTACTGAAATGTAATTCATATACCATGCCATTCACCCACTTAAAGTGTACAATTCAGTGGTTTTTAGTATATTCAGGACTGTGCCACCATCACTAGTCAATTTTAGAACATTTTTATCACCCCCAAAAGAAACCCTGTATCCACTGCCAGTCACTGCCCACTTCCTTTCACACCCCTGCCGTTTCTCGGCCCATGGAAACCACAAATCTACGTTTTGCCTATTCTGGACAGTTCATATAAATATGTAGTCTTTTATGACTGGCTTCTTTTACATACACTATTTTGAAGGTTCATCCATGTGCGGTGCATAGGTGGCTCAGTCAGTTGAGTGTCTGCCTCTTGATTTTTTTTTTAAATGTTTTATTTATTTCTAGGAGAGAGAGACAGCATGAGCAGGGGAGGGTCAGAGACAGAGGGAGTCACAGACTGAAACAGGCTCCAGGCTCCGAGCTGGCAGTCAGCACAGAGCCAGACAAGGGGCACGAACCCAAGAACCACGAGATCATGACCTGAGCGAAAGTTGGACGCTTAACCGACTAAGCCACCCAGGCGCCCCTGCCTCTTGATTTTTGCTCAGGTATTGATCTCACAGTGCATGAGATTGAGCCCTACATCAGGCTCTCTTCTGACAGCGCAGAGATTCTCTGTCTCCCTCTCTGTCTGCCCCTCCCCTCCTCTTGCTACCTCTCTCTCAAAAATAAAATAAATAGGGGCACCTGGATGGCTCAGTCGGTTGAGCATCTGACTTTGGCTCAGGTCATGATCTCACAGTTCATGAGTTCCAGTCCCATGCTGGGCTCACTGCTGACAGCACAGAGCCTGCTTTGGATCCTCTATGTATCTGTCTCTATCTCTGCCCCTCACCCCCCATCAAAAATAAACAAACATTTTAAAAAAAGGTTCATCCATGTTGTAGCATATATCAGGATTTCCTTCCTTCCTCCCTCCCTTCCTCCCTTCCCCCCTTCCTCCCTTCCTTCCTTCCTTATTTTTCCATGGTGTGGATAAACCTGTTTATCCATTCATCAGCTGATGGACATCTAGGGTTATTTCTATTCTGGGGCTGTGACGAATAAAGCTGTCATGAGCACTCACGGACAAGTTTTCGTGTGGGCATGGTTTTAGTTGTCCTGGGGATAAACCTAGGACTGAAGGTGCTGGGTCATATCGTAACTATGTTTACTCTTTTGAGGAACCACCAAACTGTTTTCCAAAGATAACCCTTCTCTTTTGATCTTTCCTCCATCTCTGTTACCCACCCCCATGAACCCTCAACCCAGTGCAAGAACCTGTCTGTCCTCCCCATGTATAAGCTGCTGAGCACAGAGGGAGAGCTATGTAGCCTTGCGTCTGGCACCTTCAACCTCAGCTCTGCTGGTGATCCTTTTTATGTCTCCAGGTTTAGATCCCTCCCTGCTGCTCTCAAACATTCCCCTCTCCATCCACCCAGCCTCCTACATCAGACTTCCTCCACACCCAACCTTCTACCTTTAACCATACCCAATTCTGCCCCACCCTTGAACGTCTTTCCTGCTCCTCAGGGAAGAGATATGCACTCAGGCACCCAGGTGCTGGATGGTGGTAATAATAGTAACAGCAAGTGTATACTGATCAGTACCTACATGCCAAGCCTGATTTCAATGATTTACATGGATTACTTCATGTTTCCCTTCACTGCGACCTTATGAAGGATGCCTGGCATCGCCCATATGAGGGAAGATAGGAGATACTTGCCAGGCTCAGCCCACTAGGGAGTGCAGAGGACACAGCCTGCTTCCTCCCCGAGCCCCTCCATCCCAACCAACCCCTCTCTGGGCATCTTCAACTTCTTCTCCAGTGGACTTTCCCATCATAAACTCTGTCCCTTCATAGCCAAACCTATGGAGAAGGCAGACTAGACACACAGCTCTACTTGATTGCTTCCCATTTGATTCTCAACCCCCTATACTCTGTCTTCTGCCCCAATCCACTAGAATTGCAAAGGCTATTCAGGATGTACTTCTTCCCAGATCTAGTAAGCTTTTCAATTCATCCCCCACTTGGCTATGGAATATGATATTAGTGACCAGTCTCTCCTTGAATCTGGAGCACCTCAGGCTCCTAAGCTGAGGTTGATGAACATCCAGAGTCCTCAGCTGGATTCCAGGGTGTCTGTGAAGCTCCTGAGATGGTAACCCAAATGATGTCTCTTTGTACGATTTTTCAGGAAAGCGAGTCCACAGCTTCTCAGAATATTTCCAAGGATCTATGACCAGTGTGGTTAGAATATAGAGCTCCTCTCCCTGTCTGCTGGGTCACTTGGCTTTTCTCCTCTTCTCTAGATGCCCCTTGTCAGGTTCCATCATCGAAATGCTGCCTCAGTCTCCAGCGTCAAAGCCTTGCTGCTCTACTTTTCACAAAACCACTCGCTCTGGGAAGTTGGCCACATCCACTGCCCCCAGGCCCACACTCCACCCCAGACCCACACTCCACCCCACAGGCCCCCAAAGTCAACTGTGGCCAAACAACACCAATCCTCCTCTTCTTCCTGTGAACCCATCACCCCACGATGCTCCTCTTGGGTTCTTTCCTCTGCCAGGAGTACCAATATCCACACATGACCAAAGGATTAACATCCCTTTCTCTCACATCCACCAAGGCACCAGGCCCTATAGGCTCCCCCTCTTTAACATCTCTTGGCAAAGCAAAAGAAGCCAGACACAAAAGCCCATGTTTGGTATGATTCCATTTGTATGGAATATCTAGAAGTGGCAAATGTGTAGAGACAGAAGGTAGACTTGGTGGTTGCCAGGGGCTGGGGGAGTGGAATATGGAGAGCAATGGGACTTCCTTTTGGGGGGGATGCCCACTAGACAGAAGTGGCAGTTGCACAATGTTGTGAATGCACTAAATGCCTCCAAATTGCTCACTTTAAAATGGTTAATTTTATGTTATGTGAATCTCATCCCAATTAAAAAAATCTCTCTCTCTCTCTGGTCAGTTCTTTGCTCTTAATCCCTACTGCCTTATCGCCTGTTACCCCGTTATGGCATCAGCCTCCCGTGCCAGTCCCCTGCCTCCATGCACTGTGCAAACCCTTCTATGGTGCCTCATTATCTTCAGGTAACATGCAAACGCTCAGTGAGGCACTCAGAGTCCCTTGAGACCCGTGCAGACAGCCACATCCCCACCTCAGCCCTGTGGGCACGAGACTGGGGCCAAACCCAAGCGTGTGTGGCTCCTTAGAGGTACCACGTACTCCCTCCTCCTCACCTTATCCCTAATTTTGTTCACATTTTCTTCTCTGGGATTCTCACCCTGCTCCCTTATCCTTGGAGATTCAGCTCACATGTCTCCTGCCAGAAACCTCCGTAGATGCCCTCCATCCCCACCCGGGCGGGTTATGAAGCTCCTGCCTTGCCCCTCATATCACAACTATCACACTGCACTGTGGCTTGCTCGCGGGTTTTCCCATTTGTCCCCATTTTATGGGCAGGGGAGGCCCTTCATTTTATATCTCCAGGGCTTAACACGGCAGGTGCTCAGACATTTGTTGAGAGATGGGTGGGTGGATGCAAGCCCCTCTGAAGGGCTGTACCCACAGGAGGATTGATCTGTGTCTTTCTAAGGGCAGAATCAGGGCCTAGAGGAATGCAGCTTCTGGTTCTGTTTAAGGAAGTGTAAATGGCCACAGGTAGCTGCTGAGGAAGGAAGAAAGCCCAGGAAGGCAGGGAGGAGGAGGTGAGCTCCTGGCTCTTTGGAACAGAATCTAGGCCCAGCCCCATTCTGACAAAACAATGAAAGACCAACGTGAACCTGACCTTTTGTGCCAGGCTGAGCTGAGGAATGGGGTGAAGGGTGGCCAATAATCATGACCAAACTTCTCAAATGGGACCATATTGATGACCGCTGGCTCAGTGGGGAGTGGGGAGTGGGGAGGGAACCGTGACTTTTTGCCACCCTCCCCCCCACAGCGCCTTCCAGCCACAGGGTGGTCATTTAGAGCCAGCTCCCTATGAACTGGCTCTATAAGGCTGGCTTCCTCCTCTGTCCACTTGGTCCTGACCTGCAGCTCCCACTGTGGTGAGGTCAGTGGGTAGAAATTCATCAGCACATCAACCTAAGCTGCGTCCACAGCTGGTATGAGATGCTTGTCTAACAACTCTGCGAGTGGCCGCCTGGCCTTGGCTGAGCTGCTCTGGTAGGTGAGAAGCCCTGCTTCCAGGGGGGCCCTAATACCTCTGGGGTCCTTCCAAACACACTAGTGAAGTGCAGAGAGCACGGGCTTTGGCTTTGCAGACCTGGCTTTAAATCCTAGCTCTGCGCCACCTACCTCGCTGTTTTCTCAACAGTAAAATACCCTACCCATCATGAACAGCCGCTGTTAGGATGGAGGGAATAGAACATCTAGTTATATGATAAGTATAGATATTACATAGTAAGAATACTATATCATTATATAGTAATACTGATAATAATATAATGCTCCTTATATATAATAAGTAGCTACTATAATACTTATTGATTTATTTAGCTACTGTAATTTTTAAATGGGACCATTCACATTTTTTTTTAAATATTTTTTTATTTATTTCTAGGAGAGAGAGAGAGACAGCATGAGCAGGGGAGGGTCAGAGAGAGAGGGAGACACAGACTCTGAAATAGGTTCCAGGCTCTGAGCCGGCAGTCAGCACAGAGCCCGACACGGGGCTTGAACCCACGAACGGCGAGATCATGACCTAAGCGAAAGTCGGACGCTGAACTGACTAAGCCACCCAGGCGCCCCAGACCATTCACATTTAAATACGAGGCAAAATACATCTAAGTTCTAACCTGTGGTCTTACTGTGCCCACCTTCTCTTGATTCTCCTTGTAGAGGTCTGCAGGGTCCCTGGTTGAAGAAGGAGTTCGCTAACCCCCTGCAGCCCCCTGCCTCCCCCTTCCCAGAGCGCAGGAGCCCCGCCTTGCTGCTTCGCCTTCCTGGCAGCAGGGAAAGGACTGGACACACAGGAACATCCTGTGGCCACAGACTCTGGTCTTGACCTTGGCTCAGGATCCTACATCAGAGCCCATTGGAGGCCAGCATTGCCACCTGGGGTGCTGCTCGGCAATGGTCCTGGCTCAGCACTCTCATATGTTCCCAGGAACTGCTCTAGGGGCCATCCGAAGTTTCCAGAACCCCTGTCTTTCAGAGCATTCTCATCCATGCATCTAGGAATCTCAGCATCGCATTGGTGTCTCTGTTCAGGTTCCACTGCCTCTGGGTGTCCTGAGTCTTCTGCCTCTATTCCGGCACCTCTGTCCACCAGCTACACTGAGACAGTGCCGTGCCTCACTTCTCTGGCTCTTAGTTTCTCTGCCAGCGGCCTGTGCCTTGCCTCATGAGCTGGGGGATGAGGGAGGGATGTGGACACATCTCTCTCATGCCATCACCACTGGCATCGTGGTCACAGACTCCACACTGAACCTCTATTAGCACATCTCAGATCTCTGCAGAGGTCTGCGTTCAGACCAAGCCCTCAGATCACCCTCCTTGCCACGGAGAAGAGTCCCCTCCTATAGGTCAAGTCTCTGCCCGCCCCCTCACCCCAGCATCACCCCTGTCGGCCCATCCGGCCGGAGCTGGTACCGAGTGGCATCTCTGGAGGAATCCTGCAGAGGGACCTGGGCCAAAGCTCCGGCATCCCCTGCCCCCTTCGGCTGCCAGCCCTGGCGGCCCTGCCACTGTTGCTCATTGTTAGGGGAGCGCCGGGTGGACAGTGGGCGATTCAGTGAGCAGGCCTTCTGAGCAACAAGCCCTGTGCTGTGCCTGAGCTATTCAGCGTGGGCAGAAAAGGGTAACCTTGGCATGTGGGGCGTGCATGTTAACCCTTGGTGACCGGGAGCAGTTTGGGGCTCAGGGGGACTTCCTGTAGCCTCTTCGTCCCCCATCCCAACCTGGGCCAGCTGGGAAAACTGAGGCTCCCATCACTGTGCCCAGGGCCCCTCTCACCTAAACCATTCGGGCCTGCAACTTGTTTTCCCAGCAGAGGTGGGCTGGGAAGCAACCTTGGAGTGTGGGGAGAAGGAGCCTGTGTCTGGCAGAGAGGGAGGCTCTGAAGGCTCACAGTCAGGAATGTGAGACTTGTGACCAGGAGAGGAAAGCTCGCCTCGCCCATGCCCAGCATCCCTCCCCTGCCTGTCCCCTATCCTTGCCTGGGTCTGAGCCACCCGCCAGAGGCTAGCACCTCTCTGAGGCAGGTTATGCCAGGACACAGGACCATCTGCGCAGGTGGTTTGTTTGTAGAGGCACAAAGCAGGCGGTAAGCTTGGGAGGCAGCTGGCAGAAGTGACCACCCCCAAACCTTAGAGACTCAGTCTCATAGGCTCTTGGGAAGTTGTCCCATGTCAGCCCTTCCCTCTTTCCCTGATCCCCAAAGCTGGGGGGCACCTGACGTCAACATCCTAGCCACATGACCCTGAATCACTCGCTCGACTTTTCTGAGGCACAACGTCCTCACCTCTAAAAGGGCATGACGATAGTACCTTTCTCATGGGGATGCTTGGAGGGTTAAGTGAGACGGTCCCTGGGAAACCCTAGGCCTGGCACATGTTAAGTGCCCAGTAGTGGTTAGTGGGGTTGGTACTCCAAGTCAGGGGTTCTGTCGCATGAGCCTTCGCCCAGGACACACTGGAGGACACTCCCAGATCTCTCTCTCCCAGGTTCTAATCTGTGCTGTGTTCAGTGGGCCGTTTTAGTTAAGCTCTCAGCTGTGCACCCGGTGAAATGATTTCCTTTAGTTGCTTTGACAATCCCAAGTCATACATTTTCTAGTATTATTTATATTCAACAAGAAGCCCTCTCCTTGATTGCTATGCCTCCTGATGAAATAATTTCATTTAGTTTCTGCTCACGTGTTGCTGGGTTGTTCCCCCCCCCCCCCCTTTATCCATTTGGGGATGGGGTGGAGACTGACAGGTTTCTTTGAATCTATTGCTACATATAGGTCTCATTTACAAACGTCTGCGATGTGGTTTGGGGTTCTGTGTTCTTAGAAACTCAGGACCAGAGACACCACTGAAATCTCCTGCCTCCAGAAGCCAGGGGAGCAAATCAGGAAGGAACCGTTACCTGTAGTGAAGGAAGCAAAGAGTTGAACGTTGCCCTGGGCAAAGGTTCGGTAGTAGGACCAGCTGAGGTACAGCACCAGGGGGGTCCAGATGATGGGGACACTGTACCTGCAGGAAGACCCACAAGATGAGAAAAATAAATACAGGCACAGGGGCTCAACAGGGTTCAGCGTCCCCAAAGATGCATCTCTCAACTACAGGAAGGAGTAAATGATACCAAAGCATGTGCGGAAAACATATGGAGACTGCTCTGGGGATGGGGAGAAAAAAAGAATAGAGGGGCTGCAAATCTATCTCCTTCTGTCTCTGAAATGAGTTACTGGCAGAAAAGAACTGCATCCTGTGGTTAGACTCTGTGCAGCTGGATTGATGCTGACCTCTTGTGGCAAAGGAGCCAATTGCAGGCAAAATTGTTCCCATGGGCTTTCCAGGCTGGAAAACTCTTGAGAATCTGGAATAGAACAGGGGTGGGGGCCTGGATGGATCAGTCGGTTAAGCATCCGACTCAATTTCGGCTCATGTCATGATCTCATGGTTGTGGGCTCAAACCTGGTGTTAGGCTTAGTATGGGGCCTCCTTGGGATTCTCTCTCCCTCCCCCTCTCTATGTCCCTCCCTGACTCATGCTCTCTCTCAAAACAAACAAACAAACAAACAAACTTTAAAAAAAAGAATGAGATGACATTTAAAGTGGTTTCTGGCTACATGTTAGGTTGCCACTCACTCAATGGACAAACCATGCATAGGAATGGATTATGTCTATGGCATGTTCCACAATCCAAAGAGTTTAAAGTATAGCTCTGGGGAGGGACCCAACTGTCCCTTCCCCTTCTGTATCTGACTGGCAGCATCAGGAGAGAGGGATAGCCCACCATAGGCCCAGAGCAGGGCTCACCAGGCAGTCTTGGAGAGGGCCTCGATGAGGTCGGAGTGGAAGAGGCGGATGGGCCTGGTCACTGGCTGGTGGACCCACTCATCATACTTCTCTCCCAAGTGGCCTACCTGCCACAGCAGGGGCTTCCGCCAGTCTACCAAATCCTGCAAGATACAAAGTCAAGTAGACTTGATATTCACACCTGTGCACATTCACTCTCCCATTTCCTGGTCACAATATCCCAAACCCCATCCTCCACCTCAGCTCACATGATCTGTACCCACTCCTCTACTTCAATGATCCTAGAACTGATCAAGCCACTCATCTCAGTCTCCCAGTCACAGAAACAGGATCCAGGACAGGTCCATGACCTAAGTTGGTTCAATGAACCATCAGACACCCTTTCTTCCTGTTGAGGTTGCTAAGCTGGCATGGTATGACCCTGGAGTTGCTAGCAGAGCCTACCTGATGACTTGGTCAACACAGAGGATGGCCAACTAGGGGCTAGAGACACTGAATCTTGGTGATGACACCTGAGCACAGGGACTCAGCCACACCTGAAGACTGAAGTCTTGCGCAGGACTCTTTAGGTGCAGAAGCCTCAGACAACAGGCCTGCACGTTCAGCTGAAGGCGGGACAAAAAGCGCAGCAGCATCCTGAAGACACAGCTGAGAGGGTCGATGCCTGCCTCGTATAGGAATGTTTAGAATCCAGGCCTGCATGGAATTGGAGGTGACACGCTGTTGGAATTCTCCAGTGTTAACTTTGGAATTCTGTACCCGACTGGGATAAGAGTGGCATGAAGCGTTTATGCTCAGCAACCAAGTAAACCTCACAAAAAGTGAAGGCCGTTGGACACTGTTTTGAAGGTCATGGCTGGCAGCCAACACAGGTCTTTTCTGATAGCACAGCAGCACTGAAGCAGGAAGTTGGAACGAGATTTTGGTATGGAGAGAGACCCTAAGCTTTCTGTACATCTTTGCTCTTCTCCACTGTAATTATTGTTTCTTTGCACATTTTGAATATGACCACTTGATGTAACAATGATGCATGAACTGCCTTCCAAATCTAGCTTCAATCCCTCAAACCCATGGTCATGTTGTAGGTATGAACTTAGATATGGATGGGAAAAAAAAAAAAAAAAAACTATGAAAGGCATGTAAAGTCTGCATTTTTATGAGATTAGCTACACAAAATATTTGGTCCCTGCACAAACAAAAACTATAAAAAACAAAAAACATAAACTGTATTAGTGGGGCGCCTGGGTGGCTCAGTCAGTTAAGCTTCCAATTTCATCTCAGGTCATTATCTCTCAGTTCAAAAGTTTGAGCCCCACATCAGGTTCTGTGCTGACAGCTTAGAGCCTGGAGCCTGCTTCATATTCTGTGTCTCCCTCTCTCTCTGCTCCTCCCCCACTCATACTCTCTCTCTCTCAAAAATAAACATTTAAAAATTAAAAAAAAAAACTGTACTAGTAATAAAATAGGCCTTTTCCCTTTTACCATGGGCTTTCTTCTTGATGTTGGTCTGGATGATTCATCTACTCACCCATTCAAACTATCATTCATTGAAAAATTTGCTTGATATTTCATATATGTATATATATTTTTATGTAAGCAGCTGGGGAAAAAGAAATGGAAGGTAAAAGACCATCTTTGCTTTATATAGCTTAGTGCTTAATTAGAGGTGATTCTAGAGTCAGGCCTAGGTACAATTCCTGGCTCCATCACTTACTGTGTGACTTTAGGCAAATTATTGGCTTCTCTGAGCCTATGAGATGGAAGTAATGATACCTGCATGAAGTATTTGACAAGATAAAACACGCCACGTGAGATAGTTTAGCAGTGATGCAAGCAGACTGAGATCAGAAGGCAGAATGATTGGTGCCAATGCCTGGGTCCAGGGTAGAAGAGAAAGGCTTTGCAGAAAACCTAGGGTTTGGGTTAGAGCTCACAAAGCATGGAGGACTTAGAAAGAAGAGGGGAAGGGTGCAGAAGGAGATGTAGAGTTGAGAATGACTGAGAGCCATCTGGTACCTTGACACCAATCTGCAGGGCAGTAGGAAGAAATCTGTTGATGGTTTAGATGACTGAACACCCTATACCAGGCCCAGGAGGTGGTACTTTATCCTCCTGGGCAGCTGTCTCCATAGTGGGATGTATGCATCCCCCGGGGACACTCATGGCTGGTCCACAGATGTAGGGAGAAAATTTTAGAGACTCTTTCTATTTGTGATATGTCTATCTCATCTTTAAACCACATATGGATATCTTCCAATACAAGAGTACATTAGCACATGCAAATAATTTATAGATAATTAAAACAGACATGTAATAGAGAATGTGCTCCAAATGTTTTACTCATAGGGATCCAAGTTCAGGAAAGCTTGGAAGCTGCGGCTTTAGGAAACGCAAAACCCTTAAAGATTTCTGAGGAGTCCGTGTATTG
Source organism: Hyaena hyaena (assembly GCF_003009895.1). Lineage (NCBI taxonomy): Eukaryota > Metazoa > Chordata > Mammalia > Carnivora > Hyaenidae > Hyaena > Hyaena hyaena. Next base: position 299,413 of record NW_024081205.1, read on the forward strand.
AAGAAGATTAATCTGGACCAAAACCAGTAAACCAAGACTGGTCAGGAACAATGAACTTGTAGTGAGAGACAACTTTCAAAGCCAGCCATTTATTAGCCATGGGCAAGTGCCTTTAACTTCTGGAGCTCCTAGGCTCTCGCATCTATAAAGCTGGGTACGCCCTGACCTTCCATTCACAATACGAGAGGGGGTTGGATGTGCCCCGTGCATTGTGGGTGTCAGTAAGTTTCCAATATAAGGGAGTTAGGCAGCCACTGAAGGGAGGCAGTGTCAGGAAAGTAAAAGAGTGTGTATGTGGAGGAAGAACACTCGAGCCCGGGACAAGGAGTCAACAGTGATTCAGAAACCTGCTTTCCCGCATCCCTGGCTGGAATGTCATCCTTGCACAGGGCTCCATGACAAAGCTGGTGTGATTTCAGTAGATCTCCCAGCTCTGCCAGAGCTGAAACTAGCCCCATTATCACAGCCTAGGAGCGGGGGAGTAGGGGTCTCATGGCCAGTAGGGAATTCACTGGAATTCTTTCTGTGCCTGTGACCAGGGGGAAAGGCCCCAAATCTTTGTGGTTCCTGCCATGTGAACTTGGTAATTCCCAGGTGGTGGCTGCCTTCCTGCTTCTCAGGCTAGAAGATGACTTAGGTCAGCCTGGAGCCATCCATCCAGCACCAGTTATATCTGGCAATCACCCTAACCTCACCTTGTCCCAGCTCCCTTCCTGGCCCCCAGTCCCCATGTCTCCTTGACTGTGTCCCTTGGTTCTAGCAGCAAATAGATTCACTTGGGGCACGTTGTCTCATTTCTTCCATTCCTCTGCCTCAGGTCTCTACACACACACACACACACACACACACACACCACCACCACCACCACCACCACCATCGCCACCAGGAAAAAGAACTGGAGGAACCAGCTAGTGGCCTGTGTTTACACATTATCGTGCAGAAGCCGTCAGAGCCCCACCTCAGAGGAAGCTGAGCCAGGGTCACAGTGAGAGCTTGAAGCTTTGTCCCAATTGCAATAACCTTAGAACTAACATTCACAGAGCATTTGTCATTTGTATATTTGTCATGTACCCAGCATGGTTCTAAACACCTTACGTGAATTAAATAATTTGATCCTTGCCATACACCTAACTGGATAGCTATTATTATTATTGTTATTTTGCAGATGGGAAACGAGGCTGGGTAACTTGCCCAAGGTTGCCCAGTTATGTCTTTTTGATGAGTTGGCTCCTTTATCACTGGGAAATGCCCATCTTGGTCCCTTAATTCCCTCTGCTGTTTTCTACTCATTTTATGAAATAAGGGCAAAATGGATCAACTGGTAAAAAAAAAAAAAAAAAGCCCACTTCATCTGATTTTAATAGAGTCACACTGGGCTTTTTTATGCTTGGTGTTTTCACAGTCTGTCTTTTCCTACCCTTTTACTTTCCTCTTGCATAAGTCTTTACATTTAAAGTTCATCTCCTGCAGACAGCATATAATTGAATCTTGTTTTTTTATATAGTCAATCTCTGACTCTTAATTGGAGTGTTTAGTCCATTTTTATTTAATGCGGGGGGGGGGGTAGGTCTACTACCTTGCTATTTGTTTTCTATTTGACTCTTCCACTTTCCTTTCTTGTCTTGTTTGCATTAGTCAAGTATTTTAAAATATGCGATATTATAATCTCTATTGGCTTTTTGGCTATGTTTTTGTATTTTCCCCCCAGCTGTGCTCTAAGGATAATAATATGCATCTTTAATCTATTACCATCTATCTTGAATGAACTCCCTGACTTTTATATGTTCCATTTTTGCGTGTTTTTCATTTGCACACTAAATTCAGACTTAGCTACCTCGGACAATGAACGTTTCTAGCTATAACACAAGGGTATGGCCAGGCAGGCCTCTCTCTCAGCCTAGCAGTGGTTTGGGCAAATTTTTACCTGTTGATCCATTTTTGCCCTTATTTCATAAAGTGAATAAAAAACAGCAGATGATTTATAAGCTTAATTCAGCTGTCTAGGAAGAATGTCTAGGTGAGCAGTAAGCTGGGAATCTAGTCCGAATCTTACACCCTATTGCAAAGGGAACAGAAGAAAAGGACAGAACAGGTGTGGGGAGCTGGTTATTTACAGGTGTGGGATTCAGGGCCAGCTCCCTCAGCCCTCCACCACCTTCAACATGGGCATCTCTTGTTTGATGCCCTGTGGTCCACCTGGTCTTTGGACACGACTTTAGTTCTTCCCTGGGTAGGCTGGCACTGGCCCCTGAGTGAATGGCAGACTTGCTATCTAGAGTTTGTCACAAGGCTGCCTCTGCCCTGCTCACTCGCCTTGGAGGACCTTAAGCTTGACTCCATGTCTAGCCCACAGTACATCTCTGTGAGGGAGCCCTCCTTGGTGCCAAGGAGGGCCATTTCACTCTCAGGGCTGAGGCACTGCTCTGAAAGAATCTCAAGGAGTTTCATTTTTCCCTCTGCAAACATTCCCCTCAGTCCCAACACCTATATTTCCACTACGGAGCATTAGCCCACTATTGCAGGGGAAGTAAAGTGAGCCTTCCACGCAAGCACAGAAATCCAGGCCCGCTGTCCTCCTCCCCATTTTATGGGTAAGGGCATTGAGGCCCAGAGGGTACAAGTGACTCTTGAGATTGGATTGGTTGGTCCTGGTGCAGGGGCGTCCCCCCCCCCCCCCCCCCCCCCCCGCTGTCCTCCCCTTCCCTCCACATAATCTCCTAGGAGCTGGGACATTCACCATATGCTCAACCTTGATTTAGATATACACGCACTGACAGGGTATCTTTTCTCAGTTCTCTTCCAGCCCTGATGCCCGCTGGAGAAAGTGTCAGCTGGGTGCTAATAGGTCCAACACCTCTCACTTACTGGGTCATTTCCAACATAGCAGCTGGCAGGGAACTGGTCTTGAGAAGGGGGATGGACGAGAGGAGAGCTCAGAATCCAGTGAGATGGGAAAGATCTCAAAGTAAATTTCACTTCCTCTTCTCCCCAGCTGAGGACCCCTTGGCTCCTTAGTCCTCCCATACAAATGGTTCTCTTCCTCCCCATCCCAAGCTGGACCCAGGTCCTGGCCCCTCCCCACCTCTATGTCCTGAGGCTCTGGGAAACAGGGAACTGCAAGGGCAAAGGTCTGTAGCCTTTGTAAGATCTTGAGTGGGGAAAGGCGGGGAGAACAGACCACTGACCACACCTCCAGTTCCCAGGCATCTGGGGGCTTCCATAGCAACCTTCTCAATAGCAAATCCTCCTTTTACAAATGTGGAACCTGATGTTCAGAGACAGCAAGTGATTCACTCAGGGGTGCCCAGCTAAAGCTGACTGCGTGGATGAGGGTAAGGATATACCCAGAAACTGCTTGTTGGGAGGGTCATTTAATGAATCAAAACTCCTGAGCTACAAGCTGGGCCCCAGAAAACATATGTAAATTGGGATCAACTTGGCTCAGAGTCCCAAGCCCTTCCCCCACCTGGCTCTGCCCCTGACCCAAGGGAGGGGGAGGGCTCTCCTGGGCTATGCCTGGAATGCAGCTGCAGCAAGGCCTGCAGGGGGAAAGGGCAGCTTGCTGCCCAGAGGGAGCCCGGAAGGGCTTGCATGCTGCCAGGGTTGGAAGGGGGGGCCCCTCTGCTCCCCAGGTCCCCCTCCTCCCAGGCAGCACAGGGGTCTGGTGGCACAGAACTCTTCCCAGGGCTAGCCTCACCTCAGAAGTGGCAAGCTGGGAATCTGCTCTTCCCCAGGCAGGGCACCCCTGGGGGGAGAGATCGGCTGCTCTGTGCCAGCACCTCCTCCCACCTCTGCAGCCATAACCTAAGGCAACTGTTTAAAGAAATGTCCACCCAAACCTCAGAGCTAGTAGCTCCAGGGATGGCTTCTGAGCCAGGAAGGTGGGGGATGGGCTTCCAACCAGCAGTGGCCAGTGGAGAGGGGAGTGAGGACTAGAAGCTCTGTAAGAATCCTGGCCACTGTTTCTTTGTCCTTGTCACAGGTCCCCTGGGCTTAGACTTCATGTCCATTATCCTTCATAAGCTGTGATTTTGAGAGCTGGAGCCTGAGATGGCCCCATCTTACAGGTGAGGAGACTGAGGTCAGATCCTGCTGGCAGGACCTGCATCCAAGCCAGCTCAGCTCCAGAGCCCGAGGTCTCAACCACAGGGCCAGGCCTCCTATCAGAGGGCTCAGACCCCTCAATGGCTGTGAATTGACCAGCACAGAGGCTTTGAGGGTCCCAAAGGGGCCTTGAGGGGGTGGCTGGAGGCCTGTCCTGTACTGTCTAACTGGGGGTCCCCAGCTGGACAAGCTCAAATCCACAAAGGCAGTTCTGGACCACCTACCTCCTCCCTATACCCCGGGGAAGTGGTGGCCTCAGGCTTCCCCCATGAGGGTTCCAAGATGAGAGTGGTTGGGGAGCAGGAGGTGAAGGGCCAGGCCCCAGGGAGAGAAGGGGTCTGGCCATGTCATACAGAAAGCCCATGCGACCCCAATCCTCAGGGCTGATGGCAGCAGAGGGGACCTGCCCTGCCCCCCATCCCAACACGAGGCAGGATCTTCTTTTACCCTTTCTATAACCTTCTACATCCTTCCAGACCCGCTTGGCAGCCCCACACAGTATGAGGTGGGAATAATTTCTTCCATCGTACAGATACACAGACCTCAGCTGTCTGTGGCCTGTCTCCTGTCTCCCAGTCTGTCCAGTCCAATACCCTCTCAGGTACACAGAGGGAAGTGCCCACCCCGCCCACCTGCCTCGTTTCTTTCTGGGGACAGGTATGTTTTGGGCACTGCTAAGCACTTTGGAAGAGGAGCCAGGAGTTCTGGGCAAGTAGGCAAGCAGGAAAGAGACTCAGGAGACACGGGCCCTGTAGGAACAGCCTTGGGGAGGTCCCAGTGGGTCTCTCTGGGCAGCCCGACTTGCTTGATGCCCACCCTAAGGAGGGTCAAGGTGAGAAAGGAGGCCCAAGGAGACCCAAGGTGACCAGGGGACAGAGTGCTGGGAGGTGAGCCAGGCCTGCACCCACAGTGTTGAGGCTGACCCTTCCCCAGATGTGGGCTGGCCAACAGGGCCCTTGTCCAGATCCAGGGGCTCTTCTCCCCAGTTCTCAGTGACTTATATGGGGGGTCCTGAAAGGTTAAACCCATGTAGCCAACATCAACATCTTTGTAGGCCGTGGGGACCCCCGGAGCAGCCCCTGACACGGATGGTTATGTTGGGGGGGGGTGTATAGGGGACCTACGGTTAGCGAGTCTCCCACTGCTTATTGCTTTGTGACACACCTGGATGGATGGTTCTATCTGTTTCTTAGGGGAAGAGAGTGGGCCTCGCCCCCTGGTAGCCTGTGGAACTAGAGTACTTCTGGCTCAGCTCACGGCAAGATGGGGAAGAAGACTATACCTCGGCCTCCTCCTTCCCTTCTGCCCTCCTTTCTCCCTGTACAGGCCTAAAGTTCTTACTCTTGGCCAGCTGTCAGGGTAGAAGGGGTCCAGGACACACGGAAGGGACAGGTCAAGGGAGGGGGCTCAACAGTAACCACAGGCAGGCCCACTAAGCCAACCAGCAGAGTCACGAGGGGCAGGAGACTTCAGCTCTTCCTCATTAGTTAAACCAGGATCATTTTTTTTTTAAGTTTATTTATTTTGAGAGAGAAACAAAAAGAGAGAAAGAGACAGCATGAGCAGGGGAGGAACAGAGAGAGAGAGAGAGAGAGGGAGAGACAGAATCCCAAGCAGGCTCTACACTGTTAGCACAGAGCCCAACGCAGGGCTCGAACCCACAAACTGTGAGATCCATGACCTGAGCTGAAATCAAGAGCCAGACATTTAACTGACTGAGCCACCCAGTACCCCAAATCAGGATTATTCTAATCCTTATCTTGCATGTCCTGGTGTTAAATGATTAAATCAGATAATAGGCAATATACATAAAGTGCTAACCCCAGTGTCTGGCACCTGGTAAGAGCTCAATAAAAGAAGTGTTAATTCTAGGGCTAACTCTGCTTCCCAGGGGGCTCTGGGTGGGGAACTTTTGCAAATCCTTAATTCCCACCAGTGCTGATTCCTGGGAGGCTGGCCTTCCAAGTGGGAAGGGTGGAGGAGGCTGGGGGTACGGAGAGTCTGAAATGGACAGTCGGGTGGTGAAAAGAGCCAGTGGAACAAATAGGACAGGTGTATGGAGAAGCCAGGAGTGGTGGGCAGCTCAGGCCACCTATTCCTGGACAAGCTCCAGGCTGGCTGGGTTCCAGAACACAGCGAGAGACATGTAGGGCCTAGGCTAGGGTGAGGAGCTACCATGTGGTTTCTTGTCCCACAAGGAGGCTGGGTCCTGCCTGACTGAGTGATCCAAGGAATAATTTAGACATTGTTCCAGTAAAATCCCATGTAGAGCCTGAAAGTCAAGAGGATATTGCTCCTCTAAGCGGGGTGAGGCACCTTGAGCTTGCTTCCTGGCCCTTTCAGAACCTTCCACCCTTTCTCCAGTACCCCCATCTCAGTTTCCCCTCACTCTTCCCAGTACAGCCTACTCTGTCTTCCAACTTCTAGGCCTGGGGAGGCTGGACCCTGGAAGCAAAGACTCCTTTCTTTAGCAGCCCCCAGAGGTGCTCCCTTGGATGCAAAACACAAAGGGTTTGGCAAGTCTTTCTGCCCCAGGAGCGGTGTGCAAGTCCACCCCAGGCCTGGGGAACCCCGGCTGAGGCAAAGCCACTGCCCTCTCGGCCTCTCTCCCTAGCTCCTCAAGGTCCAGACCCAACTGACGCACCCAAGCCCCTGGCCTGGGGCAGAAACAGATGTAGGGCTTAAATCAGACCAGGGGCGTGGGGGCTTGCCCAGCCTCTCCACTTCCCAAAAGAGACTGGGATTGACCATGTGGTAGATGAATGCAAAAATAAGAAAAAGCGGGGCGCCTGGGTAGTTGAGTCAGCTGAGCATCTGACTCTTGACGTCAGCTCCAGTCATGATCTCGTGGTTCATGAGATCTAGCCCTGTGTGGGGCTCTGCGCTGACAATGCTGAGCCTGCTTGGGATTCTCTCTCTCCCTCTCTCTCTGCCCCTCCCCAGCTCATGTTCTCTCTCTGTCTCTCTCTCTCAAAATAAAGAAATAAACTTAAAAAAAAAAAAAGTAAAAGCAAGCCAAGCACTGGTCACTCTCCCTGGGAAGCCCAGCTCTCTACGCAGTCCCCTGTCCCCAGTGGGGCTGGGGCCCCCTTGCCAGAGCAGCGCCCCATGCCCTCTCTCAGCCGGGAGACACAGAAGGAGGGGGAGGAGGAAGAGAGAAAGTATGCAAAAGAGAATGATAGAGGGGCAGGGAAGGTGAGTCAGGCTGGGCTGGCAAGGAGCCAGGAGCTGGCCCTGGGAGGGGAGGAAGGAGGGAGGCCTCTCTTCCATGCTGGTGGGGATGGGGGCATGTGTGATGGCAGAACAGGACTTGATTTCCCCTCCCCCTGCCTCATACAGTGACATGGCTGGAATCAGCCTTGAGCCTACAACCTGGGGAGACTGAGAGGACCCTTCCCCAGGGCAGGGCTGGTAACACCGAATCCCCTTGTCCCATTGGGTGCCTGGGTGGCTCAGTTGGTTCACTACCAGACTTCGGCTCATGGTTTGGTTCATGAGTTTGAGCCCTGCATCAGGCTCTGGGCTGACAGTGCGGAGCCTGCTTGCGATGGCATTCTTCCTCTTTCTGCCCATCCCCTGCTCTGGCTCTCTTTCTCTCAAAATAAATAAACAAACGTTAAAACAACAACAACAAAAAAGGTTCCCCTGTCCCCAGCCAGCCTCCCATGGCAGTTTCTTCTCTTCCAGGATGGTTCTTTCTCGCAACCACACCGCAGGGCTGCCCACGTGCATCCAGCCCTGGTCGGCTCTCTCTTCAGGGTATTTTCATTCCTACACTCAAACCCCCAAGCCAGACTATGGATGTGGGCCCCAAGCACCCCTCTTCATTGCTCCTTTCGGTACCACCCACAGGCCACTGAGCCCTGAGCTGGCCACCCGCAGCTCACTCTCCAGGCCTGCCCTCTTCCCCATACCCTCCTCTCCTGCTCAGCTGCTCTTCCTTTTCCAGGATGAGGCCCTGACTCCACAGCTTCCCATTCAAGCTGGCTGTCTCCCCATCTATCCCATGCAGAACCAGTCCAAGCCCCCAGAGCTTCCAGAGGAGACACCCAAGAGAGACACCCAAGAGGTGTCTTTGCCATGGGCTGATGGGCTTCCTTGAAGGTAGTGGTAATTCCCATGTGGCAGATGCCATCTCCGAGTTCCTGGCATCCCAAAAGGGGCTCAGGAAACAATGAGCTTTGTGGATCCTCCCCATCTCTGGCCACCTGTGCTCTCTGGGTGCGCTTCTCACACCTCCCCGTGTTGTAATAACTGTTGGCCGGGATGGTCCGTCCTTCCCGGCAGGTTGTGAGCTCCTTGGGGGCAGGGGCCTGTCCCATTCATCTCCTGTCCCTGGTGTCCAGCACAGGTAGGGGACATTCATGGATGTGTACAGTGGTGTCTATTCCAGGACCGGGACAGTCCCACAACCCAGGCTGGAGGGAAATGACGCTCAAGTCTGGTTCCTCCAGATCCCCGGGCAATGTTGCTTCTATTTCTGCTCCACTGAATGACCCCACTTCCACCTGTGATGGGCCACCTCGTCCAGGAGTCCTGAAACCGGCACATGGGGTCTGCTTCATCACAGCAGGAGAGGTCCAGCGCTGCAGACAGATACTGTAAATGGCACCAGGTGTCTCCCCGTGGCCTCAGCAGGCTCCCCCTCACCCCCACCCCTGCCTGTATGGGCCAGTGAGTCTTGAGAGTGATTATTGGTGCCTTGGGGCAGCCTGCAGGGGTCAAGCTGGGTGTGTCTAGATGTCTGAACTTGTCACTGTGTTCTCAGCCCCAGGCTCTGTGGGAGACCACCGTCTGGGGTGTTTGGTGTGAAGACTCCCCTTGTGCACAGTTTCCCCACACCCACCACCACCTCGGCTCTGGTTTGCTTTCGAGCTATGAACACCTGCTCCCTATTTCAACCCTCATTGGAAAATGTCATGAATAAGCCCAGCCTTTGGTTCCACACACTCACGCCTTGGCCCCAGGAGCCCTCGATCATCACCCAGCCCTGCCCTGGGCCAGCTACCTTGTCCCAGTCCACCACATTGAGCCTTGGCTCCATCAAAGGGTCTATCTTCTGAGTGTTCACAGAGGCCACAGCCCCATTCTCCACGGAGCCCTGGGGAGAGAAGATACAGGCGGTTATCTCTGGTGCTGGGGATGGGGATGGGGGAAGGGAACAGTGGGCCGCTCCACAGCAAGGCAGCCCACAGCGGCGAGAGCCTCTTGCTGGGGCATGGTGGGTGGAAATCAAGGGCACTGAGTGCATTTGAAAACAGGCACACACTACTTGTGTTATTCCCTGCACTTTTCTTCTCCTTTAAAAAAAAATTCTGGGGGCGCCTGGGTGGCTCAGTCAGTTAAGGGTCAGACTTCAGCTCAGGTCATGATCTTGCAGTTCGTGGGTTCCAGCCACACATCGGGCTCTGTGCTGACAGCTTGGAGCCTGGAGCCTGCTTCAGATTCTGTGCCTCCCTCTCTCTCTGGCCCTCCCCTGCTCACGCTCTGTCTCTCTCTCTCTCTCAAAATAAATAAACATTAAAAATAAATAAATAAATAAATAAATAAATAAATAAATAAATAAATTTCTGTAAGAACAAGAGGCAGAAAGATATGGAAGAGAAAAAAAGCTGGCAGAGAGGCTGTATGAAGTGAGAGCCATCAGTGGGTATGCTGTGGTCAAGGGGGTCCCTGCCAGCTTCTCTCTCTCTCTAGGTCCCTGGCAGGTGTCAGGTAAGAGGGAGGCACGGGGTGGCACTCTGGGCCCCTGGCAGGCTCACTGTGCTGTCCCAGTGACCACCCCACCTCCCTCCGTCCCCGGTAATTCCAGAGCCTGTGGGTCACAAGCTGGGGCATCTAGGTCCACGTGCCCATAAGAAACTCAGCACAGCGAGGGAGAGGGTCCCTCTAGCAGCTCCTGTGTGTGGGTCAGCAGCTGTACGTGGGGTAGAACCGGCAGAGAGGTGCCCAGATGGGCTCAAGGTGAAATCGAAGTCGCAGAGAGGCCAAGTCAGAAGGAAATGGGATGGTGGAATGTACTGGGACAGTCACATGGCTGCAGCTGGCCCTGATGTCATGGGGGGGTTGGGGAGGCTGGAGAGGGCAGGAGAAAGGTGGGGAGAGCATTACCACTGAGAGGCCTGCCCTCAGATGCCCTGTGACTAGAGCAAGGCATGGTGCTGGTGGCCATGGGGGGTAGGGGGGGACGCCAGAAGCAGGGTGCTGGCAAGGACTGAGGAGCAAACCTGGGGTTTCTATTGGCACAATTCTTACATTTTTGCTTTGAAATGAACCAAGAGAACCTGGTGGTGACAGTGATGCCGGCATTTTCTGGGGAAATCCACATAAACCCAAGTAAAAGAGGGCTTCTGCGGTCTTGTCTTGGGGTGGATATGTCAGTATTTTTAGTCGGGGTCACCTTGCTGATACCTGAATTCATTCATTCTTTGTTGCTTTCTTTCTGTCTTTCTCTCTCTCTCTTTCTCTCTTCCTTCCTTCAACATTATTAAGGTTTGTTTATTTATTTATTTAGAGTGAGCAGGGTTGGGGCAGAGAGAGAGAGAGAGAGAGAATCCCAAGCACGCTCTGCAGTGTCAGCACAGCGCCCAACAGGGGGGCTCGAACTTATGAACCATGAGATCATGACCTGAGCCGAAGTCAGACACTCAACCAACTGAGCCACTCAGGTGCCCTGAGATCGTTTTTTTTAAAGAATTCAAGGGGTGCCTGGGTGGCTCAGTCAGTTAAGCACCTGACTCCTGATTTCGGCTCAGGTCATGATCTCACAGTTTGTGAATTCAAGCCCTGCATCTGTCTCTGTGCTGACTGTGCAGAGCTCGCTTCATATCCTCTGTCTCCGCCTCTCCCTGCTCCTCCCTGGCTTGCTCTTTCCCTTATAAATAAACATTAAAAAAAAAAAACAACAATAAAAAAGGATCTTGAATGACCTCTTAAGGACAGAGAAGAGTGGATTTTAGAGCGTATCATACAATGAATCTCCCTAAATATCCAATATAAATATCACATAATGAACTTGTCCCTTCTAGTTCCGTTCTACCCCAGAGCACCCCCAGCCCCCAAGCTATTGATTCTCCCTCCCTGCCAGGTAGTTCTTTTCTTCTGGGCTCCCCAAATCGTTTCTTAAGTTGGGTAATCTGATCCTTCTCTGCACGCCCACCCTCACTCACCGCAACTCCATCTGCCTCTCTCCACAAAACAAAAGGCTCGTCTTGGGGCCCTGCCTGCCCATCCCAAACAGGGAAGGGGTTAGCACACGTATTGTCATTTAGTGCTTTTGTGCTACCTTTCAGACATCCCTGCATGGCAGACACAAATCTATTTTGGGCACACCTATCTGAACAACCACCGGAAGCAGAAGAAAGGGCCATCGCCTCACGGCCCTGGGCACAGAGCGCTCATCTATCCAACCTGTGTTTCTGCTCACTCAAGTCTGGACTGGCCCACGGTTTCTCCTCTAAGGCAGGTGTGACGGGGCCAGTACAGAACCTAGCAGGGGTCCGTGCCTCCCTGGTGTGGAACAGCAGGGGACCCGAGCTCCCACCGGCCCAATGCGCGCATTCACTTAGTCTCTGGCCCCCTGAAGCCTTTCGTATGGACATCTGCTGCTGGCATCGTGTGGAGAGCTGGTGTGGCCCAGGCGATGATCCGGACCTGCACACCTCTTCACTGGAGGGCCCCAAAAGATGTGTGGTGAGGGTTGGGACGCTCAGAACAGCGGTGAAGGAGAGAGCGGCAGGCAGCGGAACGCAGAGAAAGCCTGAATATGAGACCTGCAAGGGAGAGTTTGCAGGGACAGGAAGCCTTGGCTTCCTAGAAGCTTCCTCTTCAGGCCTGACGGTCTCAGTGTGGCATCACCGTGGCCCCTGCCTCTTCCCTCACGTCTTTCCTCTCACACGGCTCTCATCCACAGCTACTGCTTTCAGCCATTCATCCATCCACACACGTGGGAGCATCCCTGATGTGCCACAGCATCAGCCCACAGGCCTCTCCATCTCTTTTTCTCGGACCCCGGCCCCACTCCTTGCCTGAGGAGAATGTTCCCAACTGCCCACATATGGTCTGACCCCAAAGCCGTGCGGTCCCCTCTGACACCACTTCCTAAAAGTGAACATAGTATTAGCCCCTGTAAATTGACTTATGGTTGACTTTCCTATATATAAAATCTTTCCCTTGTATTTCCAAACTCCTCTGCTGTTAAACCCTTGGATTTAACTCTAATTTTCCCCTTTAACCAGCATTTTCCTTCTTAAATGTCATCCTTCCAGGATGATGACAAAGGTTAATGTTCACAACTGCTTACTATGTGCCCAGCCCTTTAAGCTTCAAAATAAGTGTATGAACAACCACATGATCTCTTCACTTGCCAAGTTTTTTTTTAAAAATATTTATTTATTTTTGAGCGAGGGGAAGGGAGGGAGAGAGTGTGGGGGAGCACAGAGAGAGACGGAGACAAAGAATTCCAAGCAGGCTCCATGCCGTCAGCGCAGAGCCGGATGCGGGGCTCCATCCCACAAACCATGAGATCACGACCTGAGCTGAAATCAAGAGCCAGATGCTCAACTGACTGAGCTACCCAGGCGTCCCTCATCTGTTAATTTTTTAAAAATCAGACTTTCCATGTGTGTTTCCCCCTGCTCCCCCCCCCCTCCCCCCGCGTCAGTTGGTATTTATAATTTCCTGCCTCTTGCTTGGGCAATGTATGTTTGGGCAATTATATCATTTGTGCAATGGAGCTATAGATTCCAATAGGGAATACATTTCCTCTTTCTTAGGGTCCCTAATACAGGCTCCTGAAAACGTTAGGTGCTCCACTCATTATTTCTTGAGTGGACCATGTTGCAATGTTCTTTGCAAAACAGCCAGGATTCCCTGAGGCTCATGCAGTGGGGGGGCGTGGCTTCTGGGGGCGTGGCTTCTGGAGGCGTGGCTGCTGGGGATAAAGCCCTGAGGCCCCCTTGGAAATGTAAAATAAACCTGCTTAGATGAGACAAGTGGCCCGGGACACTGAGCACACCATCTTAAAATGCCACTTTGGATAGGACAGTGCCCAGATATAAGGGTCAAAATCGCAATAAATCTGGACCTTATATTCTTGGCGCCTTTTGGCCAAGTACAAGGGATAAGCAGAATTGAAAGTGCATCAGACATCACTTCTCGGACTTTTGGCTAAGATCAAGTGTAGTATCTGTTCTTATCAGTTTAAAAGTGCATGAGACTTATACAGGAGTGCTAGAATTTTATTTTGCCAAATAAAACTATTGTTTAGAGGCATCTGGGTGGCTCAGTTGGTTAAGTATCCGACTTTGGCTCAGGTCATGATCTCAAAGTTCATGAGTTTGAGCCCAGCATTGGGCTCTGTGCTGTCAGTGCAGAGCCTGCTGTGGATCCTCTGTCCCCTCTCTCTTTCTCTCTCAAAAATAAATAAACATTAAAAAAATTTTTTAGTACCATCAACAGCATTTCATATGTGAAAGAAAATTTCAACACCAAATAGGTAGGAAACACATACTTTCAGAATAAATAAAAGACAATTCTTCCTAAGGAAGGACATTTGGCAATTTTACATGAACTTTTTTTAAAGGGTCCTATTTATAAATATTTATTAATGGAGAAAAATTACAACCTAAAATTTTGTTTTGTGAGCACTAATTGTGCATGATTATTTTCTTGATTCAAAGTGGTCAGTGTGGGGCTCTCTAATCTACGTGTGACAAAGTCCAGCCAATGTCCACTTGTTCCACTTCCAAGGTTTTCTTAAAAATTAGTAAAAACCCAGTTTCGCAGATGAGTGTTGGCTTAAAATGGAAACAGAACTTTTACGGTTTTTTTTCATTCAACTGGAACTATTCCAGGTGAAAAGAGGGTGGTGGGAGAGAGCCATGCCCACAGCATGGCTCACCGGTTTGCATGGCCAGCATGGAGTGGCCGGGGTGCTCTCAAGGGGCGCCTGGGGGGCTTAGTCAGCTGAGTGCCTGACTCTTGATTTTGGCTCAGGTCATGATCCTAGGGTCATGGTAGTGGCCCCGCATAGGGCTCCGTGCTGAACTCAGAGCCTGCTTAAGATTCTCTCTCTTAACGGAGGACCATGGGGGAGAAGAAGGGGGGAAATAGTGGGGGAAAGGGAGGGAGGCAAACCATGAGAGACTCTTGAATGCTGAGAACAAACTGAGGACTGATGGGGGTGGGGGAGAGAGGAAGGGGGGAGATGGGCATGGAGGAGGGCACTTGTGGGGATGAGCACTGGGTGTTATATGGAAACCAACTTGTCAATAAACCATTTGCAAACCATTAAAAAAAAAAAGATTCTCTCTCTCTCTCTCTCCCTTTGCCCCTTCTCCCTAGCTTGCACTCTCTCTAAAGTAAAATAATATTAAAAATAAAATTAGAAAAAAAGATGGGCCCCTTGGACCCTGGATGAGGCCAGTGCGAAGGCTGGCACTGGCGGTGTGCTGCCCACAGAGGATGAGGGATGAGGGAGGCAGGAGAGTGAGCAGGCACAGCCTCTTCCTGTCCGTCTCCTCCTTTCTTCTGGGGCCCCAGCTTAATCTCCACTGGAGAGTCCTGGAGCCACCAGGTAGCAATGTCATGGGTGATATGCTCTTGGCAAATAAGTTCCAGACTGACCATGTATAAGCAAGGTGCTCTCTGGGTGGCCTCCTCGGGACCACACCCCTCCCTCGCTGGCAGAAGCCCAGGTCATTAATCACAAGACTGTACACACCTCTGGTCTGGGAGGAGACTTCAAGGAGAGTCAGGGCTTGCAGCACGCTGGTACCGCCAGGAGCAGATACACTCGGGGACCAGGAAGTGTCCTCTAGCGTGTCTTTCATTGACCATTTTACTCGAGTATCGCTGTGAGATTTCCAAAGGCCTAAACGCCTTCACCCCCACAAACAGGACAAAGACCCTCCTGAAGAGGGGCTTCCATCCCCACTCTGGAGGCTGCTCCCCTCCAACCCTGGGCACAAGGGTTCCAGGAATGAGTCCTCCTGGGAGCCGCTGCCCCACACGCACTGATCTGGGCCACATTTTCCAGGCTTCCATGCCCCGGTGTTTATTTTATAGTTGAGCCGGGCTCACCCTTGAATTCCACAGGCAAACACCATCCATGAATCAGAAGTGTGTAAAGGTCATTCCTGGGAACTAGGGTACAAGCTCAAGCTTTAAAATATTTTTTTAAAAGGTTTCTTGTAAACTTCCACAATGCATTATTTAAAAGACTCTCCTGATCCTGGAGGCAAGCCAGAGAGATCTTTAAAAACCAAAGTGCGTCAGAAAGTGAAGACCACGTGCGTTCTTTCCCAGTATTCGGAAACCGTTCTGCCTTTGGGTTGAACAAGTTTCAGTGTTTCGGTAAAGCAGGCGAGAATTCCGTAGTCAGGCTCTCGTTGGCTTTTGTGACACTGGTCAGCGCAAGTGCGAATGAGTGTAGCTTGACGTGGGGTGTGCAGCCCACCTGTGCAAGGTCTCAGGCTCCTTAGAGGGTCTACCTGAAGGACACAGACGGGTGTGGGCAGCGCACACACAGAGCGGGGCGGAAGGCCCACCTCCTCGTCCTCGCGTCCTTTCCGCCCTATGAAGGGGGGCAGGAGACACTCTAGAAGCACTTCAGGGATGGGGCCCATGGCTGTTTGGGATGAGCCTGATGACTGGAGCAGGGTGGCGCTGGGGCTGAAAGCGTCTCGCTCTCCTACATTTCCCTGTGACGGTCCCCTAAGCTAGAACATGAGCTCCGTGAGAGCAGAGATCTGCTGTCTTGCTCACCGCTAGGTCCCCGTAGCTGGCACAGGGTCAGTATTCATGCCTGTGGGATGATACGTTAATGAATAGTTGGTGGCCTGTTGAGGCTCCAGGGGCCCAGGCCAGGAGAGGCCACCGAAGTGTGGGCTGGGCAGGTAGAGAGCTTCCCAATGCCTTCCAAAGCCTGTGTGTACCTAGAAGGTCAACGTGCTCAAGAATGGCCAATGTGCTCTGCCAAGGAGACTGCGTAGGCAGGCAGCACCCATTCTGAGGTGAGAAACACTGAATGTGTTGGGAAATATGGCGGGGGCAGCAAAGAGGGCGTTCCCATCTGCTTGGGTCCTTCAGCCACTGTTCAAAGCTACAAGGAGAGAAGCCAGTGGGACAGCAGTGCCAGCCTTAGCTTCTCCCAGGGCAGTGCTGGTTCCTGGCTGGTCAAGAGGCATTATCTCCAAGCCACAGCTCTCCTCTCGTGGAGAGAGTCCTGTGCACACCACTGCCCCTTACTCTGGGCTCCATCCTCCTCCGTCTTCTCTCACACCTAGTTCAGCAACCTCGGACCCAAACTCATAGAGGACCCAGGAGTCACTCCTGCCAGCTACCTAAGGTTCCATCCGGTGCCCTCAATATCCCTGTCTCTCAGGGAGTCAGCCCTGGGACAGGAGGATCAGTCTGGGACCAGCTCTAAGTTCTAGAGGCTACAGATTCACCTCTAGACTAAGGGATAGGGTTCTAGACCAGCCTCCATTATCAACTTGCTATGCGACCTTCAGATCTTTCTCTCAGAACAAGAAATTATCCCGGACAGGGCACTCCGACTTCCGGCCCTGTCCATACCAGTGGGTGAAGTGGGCAGAGCGTGGCTCATAATACAGACTCATTTTGTTTGCATAATAACGTAGGAATATTCTTCACCTCCACAGGGAAAAATGCTCACTCTCATTTTTAAAACATGAGGTACCAAGAAACCGACCAACAAAAAACAAAACCATGAGGCACCCTTTTGCTAGAGATGAAATTAAAATAGGAAACGCAACAGGAGCAGAAACCAATGGTCACGGTCACTTGGTCTTGAAGGAGAGGCAGTGGACCAGAGGTGGCGTGCCCCACTGGGGGGCGGGGCGGGGGGGGGACAGCCCTGACTCCAGTCCAGGTCAGGTGAGGAAGGAGCTCAGTGTTACAGACCTCCCCATTTCTAAGAAAAGCCGGACAACTAGATTTTGGTGTGAAATTTCCAGATTTTTAAGATTTGTTTTGCATTTAAAACCAACAGACAAAGGATGTGGGCTAAGCCGACCTGTCTGAGGGCAAACGCAGCCCCTGGTCTGCCAGGCTGAAATGGTGGGTGAGCCGCGGCCTTCTGCCTCATGGTGCAGCCACAGAGAAGGACGCGCGCCGACAGGCAAGAGCAAAGGTTTTGTTCTCCCGAGCAAGGCCCACAACAGGGAGTCTGCACCCACGCGGGGCAGGCCTACAGGACCAGCTGTATCAGGGCCCTGAGTGGGTGGGAGGCTCTGGCCCGCAGGGTGACGGCCTCCTCCCCCCTCCAGTCTTAGCAGACAGGACTGACTCCAAGAGAAAGCCAATCTACTGGTTCTCTTTCCCCTTGTGTGACTGGAAAGGAGATAAAATCTGTGACGGTGTGAAGGAATCACAGCGGAGATGCAGGCCAGGCACCACGGATGTGACCTCCGGGGCCTCACCTCCCAGTACAGAGGTCGGCTGTGGGTTGACCTATTCCGCCCCCGTCCTCCCCAACCCCTAATTCGCACACTGAAGGGCTAACCCCTAGTATCTCAAAATGTGACCTTACTTGGAAGTAGGGTCATTGTAGATGTGACTAGTTAAAATGAGGTCCTTAGGGTGGGCCTCAATCTTACATGGTCTGTGTCCCTATAAAGGGGTGAATCTGAAGGGCAGGGAGGACAGTAGGTGAAGATGAAGGCGGAGATGGAGGCGGAGCATCTACAAGCCAAGAAACTCCAAAGATTGCCGGCAATCCCCCAGAAGCTCCCGGCTCATAGAGGAAACCACCCCCACTACTGATACCTTGATCTAGAACTTCCAGCCTCTAGAGCTGCGAGACAATAAATCTGTGTTGCCTAAGCCACCCAGTGGGTGTGACTTCGCAACCCAGGAAGCTAACCAGGCCTGAACCAGATCCCCTGGGATCAAGACAAGGCCCCAGAAGGAGAAGGAGTTCAACCAAAACAACTGGAAGAGGCATCCCGGGACGTGTGGAGAAAGAGTCTGTCCCTCATCCTCCGCTGAGAAGGCGGCAAACGCCAGGGTCTTGTGCCCAGCCCAGCCTTCCCACCAGCCCTGCTGTGGCAGCCGGCACAGAGAGCCCTTGGTGGGAAGCCATGACACCCCCCCTTCCTAGCTCACTGTTTGCTGTCTGGCAGCCAGGGCTGGCCTTATTCCCCTTCCTCAGGGCCTGAAAAGTCACTCCTCAGTTTTCCTCACAGGGAAGAGGCAAGCTGAACTGGGGGGTGGGGCGGGGGGAGGCGGGTGTCAGGCAAACTGCCGCCTTCTTTAGTGGAAATCTTGGCCAACTTTGTCCCGCTCCCCCTCCACTGGGGCGTGTGGCTCTGGGACACACAGGCCACCTCCATGGTAAGCACCATTCCCACCCCACATGTGTGGCCGGCATCTCACTGATATCGACGTGATTCTCCCTGAGACACAGGCAGGAGGTATTCCACAGTTAGGGGAAACAAAGGCACAGAGGGACCAAGTCCCCGCTTGCAGGAATCTCAAATGGTTGCCGGGACAGCCACCCGGGAAACCATGTCCAGTGCACTCCCACTAAGGTTCCTCACACGTTGCCCCCCCGCCTCCTCTGGGAGGGCTCACCAGGAGGCTCCCGGGCCCCTGGCGGGGACTCTGCCTTAGCCCCCCAGACCCTGCTGTCCCCAAGGAGGGTTTGCCTGGAGGGTGCCTGAGGCGGAGAGAAAAGGGAAGAACAACAGAAAGCCTGCGCTCTGCATGGTAAACAGACAAGCCGGCCCAGAGGCAGTGAAAGGAAGCAGTGTGCTGAGGGCGGGGGCTCAGGGGGTGGGGGTGGGGGTGCTGGCATAAAGGAATGTTGTTCAGGAAAGCCGGGGCTGGGCACCCAGAGATGGACAGATGGCCTTTTATCTTGCAGCCTGAGTTTGGCCTGAAAACCCTTTCTCTGAAACGAGATGGTGCCCAGGCCCTGTGTCCAGCTGCCCCTAGCCTCTAGGGGCCCAAAGGAGGGCGGGGACTCTGCTCCACACTGGACTCCATGCGGTCCTGGGCAGGTAGGAGGGGGCAGGATGGGGGGGAGTGCAGCAAAGCCAGAACCACAGCTGCACCAAGAGTCTCCCTTGGGGGGAAGCCTTCTGTGGTAACAAGCCCACCCCGAGGCCTCTAGGGGACCACTAGTTGCTTTCAATAGCTAGACATTTGGGCTAAAAGGAAGGATCTGCTTGCTTTCATTTCTTTTTTTTTTTTTTTTTTTAATATTTTTTATTTATTTCTAGGAGAGAGAGAGAGAGAGACAGCATGAGTAGGGGAAGGTCAGTAGGGGAAGGTCAGAGAGAGAGGGAGACACAGACTCTGAAACAGGCTCCAGGCTCTGAGCTGGCAGTCAGCACAGAGCCCGACGCGGGGCTCGAACCCACGAACCGCGAGATCATGACCTAAGCGAAAGTCGGACGCTTAACCGACTAAGCCACCCAGGCGCCCTTGCTTGCTTTCATTTCTAATGAGCTGTCCTCTGCCAGACTAGGTCCAAATCAGAAGCTCGATGCAGCCAGGTCCTATCCTTAAAGCATTTCTGGGGCGCTGGGTGGCTCAGTTGCTTAGGCGTCCTACTTCAGCTCAGGTCATGATCTCACAGCTTGTGAGTTCGAGCCCCACACTGGGCTCTGTGCTGACAACTTGTCCTGCTCAGTAGATGTGGGGACACGGACAAGAGCATCCCAACCTCCTTGACATCGGTTCACTGTGGACCTTGTATTGCTTCTCCTCATGACACGATCCCCCGTGGAGGACATCATGACCCACCTTGTCACCACAAGCAAAAGCCAGTGTAGGTGGGCAATCCAGGATATCAGAAAAGGGAGGTAGCTGATTAAACATACTGAACAACTACTCAGCTCTCTCCAGAATACACCCACAAGTTTTCAGGCTGTTAACTTGATTCTCTACTAGGCTCTGCCTACCATGGACCATCTGCATCCCCAGGGAGCCTTTCCTCTCCACCTCTAACCTCAGATCAGGGTCCATACCCAGAAACGCACCAAGAGTCAAGTGGACACTTTTTTTTTTTTTTTTTTTTCCCAATGGAAGCCTGACTCTGGGATTTGGGGCAGCTGGGAGCCCACAGTTGCAGGGAGGGACCTGGGCTTGGTCAGGGTGGACAGGAGATCTCTGAGGCTCACCTCCTCAGTCCCGCCTTACAGAGTCCTGCCTGGTGCTACAGCACCTGACTTTCAACCCTGATGAGCTGTACCAGCAGCCTGCAGGACTTGATAGAACATTTCTAGACTATAGTCTCTCAAGACTTAGACCTCGAGGCACCATAGGAAGGCTTACAGAATGTGCTATGCACAAGGGAGATACATTTAAAACATCTTACATATACTATCTCCTCACCGGCCCAACTTCTATGTTAAAATACATTTCGGATTTATCATGTAATGCTCCAGTCTGTAAGGAGTATCCTCAAAATACTCTATTCTTCTGTTTTTGTTTTTGTTTTTGTTTTTGTTTTTGTTTTTGTTTTTTAAGGAGGCTTCACACCCAGTGCAAAGCCCAAGGTGGGGCTTGAACTCACAACCATGAGATCAAGACTGAGATGAAATAAGGCGTCAAATGCTCTACTGACTGAGCCACCCAGGTGTACCTATGTTTTGCTGTTTTTTAAAAAATGTTTTTATTTATTTTTGAGAAAGAGAGCACAAATAGGGGAGGGGCAGAGAGAGAGGGAAACACAGAACTGGAAGCAGGCTCCAATCTCTGAGCTGTCAGCACAGAGCTTGATGTGGGGCTTGAACCCACAAACTGTAAATTCATGACCTGAGCCAAAGTCAGTCAACCAACTGAGCCATCCAGGCGCCCTTATGTTTTGCTGTTTTTAAAAAGAGAAACAACATCAATGTTTACAAATGACCTCATATATTACTATCCCAGAAATAATATTCCTAAATTTTCCTTTTATGATCTACTAGTTTGAGATAATTCACTGCTGTTCTCATCATTGGTTACAAAATGACAAATGACTATATTGCCAAAAATAATAGAAGGCACTAAACTGTTATGTAAGCAAAACAAAACAATAACAACAACAAAAATCAACCTGCCTTATACCTACTACTTTTTTAACGATTCCGATATACTGATTCAAACTATTCCCTCTCACGTGCCCCAATGTGGAATCTCCTTCCCATTTACAGTCGACGATGTTTATGTTCAGAGAGGTTGACTGGCTTGTCTCCAGGGGTATGATTAGTTCTAGAACACAAAACTGTTGGATTCTGGGCCTGTGTCTTCTTTTCCACTCTCATTTAACCTAATTCCAAACTCATTGTACATCTAACAAAATTGCCATGGTGAGTCCCAGAACTGGTGTCTCCTGGTGAGCTACAGCCTGTACACCACGTTTTATGTTCATTATACATCAGGATTATACTCGTCACTATAAGGTGCTTTAAGGGATGATGTCCTTGAACAACCCCAGGACAAACTGTCCTTCTGGGTGGACAGTGCCTCTCTGATACAGCCAATCACTCAGGGACATCACTTAATACACAGTCTGATGCGGTCAAGGGCAAGAAGGAGCTATTTGTGAACAACACAGGGATACTAGCTTCCGGGACAAAAGTCACCAGATTAGGATCCCATTATCCTAGAGAGAAATACCTTTCAACTCTGGGCCACAGCTCTAGACCAGGGATGCCCCATAGAACTTTCTGCGATACTGGAAATGTTCTAGATCTGTGCTGTCCAATATGGTAGCTACTAGCCCCATATGGCTACTGAGAACTTTAAATGCGGCTCATGTAACTGAAGTACTGAATTTTAATTTTATTTAATTTTAAATTAAATAGCCACATGTGGCAAGTGGCTACCATATTGGATAGCATAGCTCAGGGCTTATATATTCAGCTACTATTTAAGATCTCTACCTGAGTGTTTCCTTGGCGTTTCAGACCCAACATGGCCCCAATGGGCTTTGATTACCCCATCCCAAATCTGGGCTTCTACCCAGGCATTCATTGTTTCCATATATTAAGCCACTCAAGTCACCTTGACATCATCCTCAATTCTTTCCCTTATGCCCAGCATTTGGTCCATCAGCAAGTTATAGTGGTTCCACCTCCAAGACATTTCTAATTCTTAACCGCTTCCTTCTGTCTCAATGGCTGTGCAGTCCAGGCAACCTACCTCTGTCATTTGGACAACAGTGATGTCTTCTTAGCTCTCTTCCTGCTCCCGCTCTTATACCCCTTCAATCTACCCTCCACATGGCAGCTGGAACAATCTAGTAAACTACAGACCAACTGTGTCAGTCTTCCACTTAAATATCTTCCAACCTATTCTCAAAATAAAATCAAACCCCCCTAACAATGACCATGAGGTCTACAGAGGCTGGGATCCTGCTCCCCTCCCCACTCCACCCCACCCCACACTCCCCTTCACCTGCAGTGCTCTAGTAGCATAAGAGCCTCCTTTTGGATTCCTGATGCCACCAAGTCCTATCATACTCCAGGACCTTTGCACTTGCTGTTCCCACTGCCTAGAATTTTTAGCTTTTTTACCCATTTCTCCTTTATGACGACTGCTTTGTGTCCATCAAATATCAACTCTTCAGAGAAGTCTTCCCAGACTACTTCTGTCAGAAGCTGTAGCTGTTACTCTGTCACAGTCCCTGTTCTAAAATACATGATCTATTCTGTTGTATAATATATACACATATGTATATGTACACACACATAGACTATAATAGTCTAGATAATATATGATATTCCGTTGTAGCTCTTATTACCACCTGTAACTATCCTGTCTCCTCCCTTCCACTGACAGGTATGTCCCATGAGGGCAGTGATCAGTTGTCTTTTTATCCCCAGCACCGAGCCCAGTCTGAGCATGAGGAGAATCTACTATTTGTGCCCGAATAGGGGAAGAGATGGCAGGCAGAAGAAAGCAGCCCTGCATGCCCCTGGGGCCACGTGGGGTTTTTGCCAGCCTCATCTTTGGAGACTGCCCATCCTGACTGCAGTCCCTGGTCCAGTTCACTTGTCCAAGTGAGGATGGACTGAGGGCAGCAGGTCGGAACAGACCCCACAGGCCCTAGCGAGGGGGAGGGGCCGCACTGGGAGACCGGGATGTCACCACTCTCCAGCTTCTCTGGGGGGTGCGTGGCTTTGCCCAAGAGGGTCTGAGCACTTAGCAACTCAGGTTCTGAAAACATCCATCTCTCACCGCCTAACAGAAATCTACCTTTTCTTGGCAGAAGCTGGGACTAAAAGGGCTTATTATCATCCTGTTTTGATTTAATCAAATGTTCTTACAGATCTCATGTGATTTCACTGCAGCCACACCAATCTTGTAGGGACACAGGGATTTGGGAACTGAGGCTGGGAGAGTTTGAATGACTCACACAGTGTCACACAGCCAGGGCACAGGTCTTGGGCTGCACACTCCAGGCTCCTCCTCTTTCTGGATGGGTGGACGAGGTGGGGCCCGTCTGCACAACTGCTCTGTGCCTAGCCCCACGCAGGGAGCTTGGGGATGCTGATGCTTTAGGAATCCCAAGAGACCTGCTCACTGAGAAGCTTTCATGTTTCCAGTTTTCCATTCCCATTTCCCCTCTGCTCTTAGCCTTCTAGGGCAATGGGCTGCAAACTTTACAGTGTTTCTGAGCCACACACAGTGTTTGTTAAAAACATAGGTTTCTGGAGTCTTGTCTCCAGAGATTCTAATTTTATAGATTTGGGGGTGCTCCCAGGAGGAAAAAAAATACATATATAATATATACTCATATAAATACATATTATATTATGCTAAGTAATTCTTTGATTTAGTTTACATGCATTTTTTTTCATTCAAATAAAACATCAAACTTCTCATGCAAGTCTTCAATCTTTGAATCTCCGTGGCCACTAGAGTCATTCTCCTGAAATCGAACACAGACCTCCAGTGCACACCATGCTTACTTCCATCTAGGTTGTTTGAGTGGTAGAGTTGTTTAATGACATCTATACTGGGTGGAATGGTGACCCCTACCCCCACCCCCCAGATGAAATTCATGTTCACCCAGAACCTGTGAATGGGACTTTATTTGGAAAGAGGGTGTTTTGACAGTGACATGCCTCCTTGCACCCAATGTCCAAATCAAGGTGCAGGACATTTCCATCAGTCCAGAAAGACCCAGGAATCTATTTTTAATAAGCTTCTCATTTGATTTTGGTGAGGGAAGGCCGGGGAGTAAGTATCTAGTTTCCTTGGCCCGAGGGACGAGAAGTATGAGATTTATAGCACTTTGCAAGAA
This sequence comes from Hyaena hyaena, assembly GCF_003009895.1. Taxonomy (NCBI): domain Eukaryota; kingdom Metazoa; phylum Chordata; class Mammalia; order Carnivora; family Hyaenidae; genus Hyaena; species Hyaena hyaena. Next base: position 323,780 of record NW_024081205.1, read on the forward strand.
AGACGCCAGGTTCCGTTAGCAAACACGGCTGCTTCACTGCTTTTTCAGCCTCCAGCCACAGGCTGTGGACACACTGCAGGGAAGGTACACAGGATGCATCCTTGTGCAGAGCTCCAGTGGCAAGGCTGCTTTCACTCCACCCGTCTCCCCCGCCCCTGCATTCCCCACTGAAATCGCTACCATTCCATGACCGCTTGGACACCCACTTTGGATGCCCCCCTCCCTTCCAGTATTGGTGACTGGGGCCTGTTGCCTGCGTGGGATTCCTTGAGCTGCTCCCTCGCAGCTCCGGCCACACAACCTCAGGGTCCAGGGCATGCCAGGCAGCCCCAGCCTGTGAAAGGCAGACTGTTTCCCCAAGGCCAGCAACATGGCCCAGAAATGATGTTCAGTGCCTGTCCTGCCCTTTGCTTTTTCTGGTGGAGCAGGTGAGAGCAAAATCCTGGAGGAATAGAACAAGGGGAAAAAAACCCCTAATGGCTGAAACCTAACAAAAAATGAATGATTTCACTGGAACAGAATAAAGCCCCCAAATGGACCAAAGTGTATCTGTGGATGGTTGATGCGTGATAAAGGTATTTTTCCAACGAGTGAGAAAAAGAATTATTCCATAAATCTAGTGGATAACGAGTTGGTCATTTGGAAAAATATAAACCTAAAATAATCTCTATTTTTTCCTGATATCAAAAAAATTTCAGGTAGATAATAAACTTAGGCAAATATAAACAATAGCAAAAATGTTAAGCATAACATTATTAGCAAGATACTAAAATATTTTTATGTATAAAATTGTAAAGTAAAGGTGTCCTTTCTAAGAATGATAAAACAATATGTTTTATGGTGTGGAAATTTTAAAGGCTTAAATAGAGAAAAAAAATTAGACAAGTCAGAAAACAAATAATTGAAGGAAAAATAGTAACATATGTGATGGAAAATGGGCTAATATCCTTTATATGTAAGAAGTGATTATAAATCAATAAGAAAAAGATCCCCCTTTGTTTAATCTCATGCCTAAGATGTGTCCCTAATGGGTGTGCAGTGGAAATATGGGGCACCTGGACATCAGTCACATTGCCCAGTCTCTCAGAACTATAGGTTTCTCATCTATGAAATGGGAGAATGGACATCTGCCCCACCTACCTTAAGCGTTCAACTAGAAATCTATGAGAAATACCTAGAAAAATGTAAATCGCTATACAAATTTGGATGTGTTATTATTAGTCCTAGAGGGATCATTATTTTCCAAGTGTTCTTTATCTGAGTCCCTGAACATTCAAATTGCAAAGAATGGCAAAAATCCCCTTAATATACAACTATTCACAAGTCAACTGACCATGTATGAATTTGATTCCTGCTCTAAGATTGACTATCACCTCCCCCAAATCCCCACAGTCTACCTAGGCAAAGTGATGTTGGGGTTGCTATCATCTGACAACATAGTGTAACAAAATGCAAGCTCACTGCAAAGTGAAATTGAAAATCAACACCAAAATACAAAAAATTTAATATAGTCAGTGAAATTGAAAAAAACTGTTTTACTCACAATTCTATTGCAAAATAAGGATCTGGCAAATTTGGGCTGTTTAACACTGAAACACAGGTAAACAACAAAGGATGAGGCTCTTCCAAAGAGAATGAATGAATGACCTGTTTATTAAAGGATCAAGAGAGATCCTTGGCACCTAAATACTCTTGCTAAAACGATTCTCTTTATGGTCATGCTGTGAATGGCCAATGTGAGGTTTGGCATGTCCCACTGTCACTTTCATACAGTTTTGTCAGAAAAACCACACATATGCACAAAACCCACACCACTTGATTCGTTTTTTGCTCAATTTAAGGACCTACACACAATTGCAGTTTTAATTTTGCCATCAGGTTAAAATAAACTAAAACAATTTTAAGTTTTATTTTAATGTTTTAATTGTTCTTAAATTGTTCCTTTTTAAAAAAGTAATCTCTATGCTCAACATGGGGCTCAAACTCACGACCCCAAGATCAAGAGCTGCATGCTCTACTGACTGAGCCAGCCAGGCATCCCTTCTGTTTCATTTTAAAAGATAATCACTTCCCCTCTCCCAAATCCTTGTCCCATTTCCTATGAAAGTTTAGTCTTCATTTAAAGTAGATTCATTTTTGGGCACCTGGGTGGCTCAGTTGGTTAAGCATCTGACTTCGGATCAGGTCATAATCTCACAGCTCATGGGTTCGAGTTCTATATTGGGCTCTGCGCTGACAGCTCAGAGCCTGGAGCCTGCTTCAAATTCTGTCTCCCTTTCTCTCTGCCCCTCCCCTTCTTGTACTCTGTCTCTCTCTCAAAAATAAACATTAAAAAAAATTTTTTTTTAAAACTAGATGCATTTTCAATGACCTTCTTTCCTAGGAGTCAAGGACTTTCCCATGTAGGTCTGAGGAACAACTGAATTTTTTATGGCACCATGTTTTCCAACCTGCAAAAGCCATTACACTTGACTGACCAATGGATCTTGCTGGGATAAGAGAAACCAACCACTCAACCAGGGTAGATTGACCTTTCCCTGGCCTTAGGGGGATGGCATACAGGATCACAGAGTCTTGATTCAGCCCCGTATAGATGCTCCTTCATATTCCTCCATGGCAGCTGGTCTCACAGTGGGGGCCTTGAATTGACTTAAAGATCTAGGTCTATTTTTTATCCTTGTGGATAAATGATGCCCGTTTCATAGCCTTTCATTATTACATAAGACTAAGGACTAGGTCTCAGCAACTAAGTGGGTTATTATGGACTCATAACATCTGGAACTTGTAAAACTAAAACTAGCCATTATTAGAGATCCCTAAAATCCCTGATTCCATTTTCCAGCAGGAAATCTGAGCACCGTGGAATGCTAAGCAATGTGGAGAAGGTTCTACTAGGCACAGAAAAGTGTAGAGAACTAGAACTCTACTCCTTTTAAATTCTATTCCCTTTAAAGGAGAAATTGAGACTACTCCATGTAGGTAATTAACAGTCAAACTTGTTGCAGATCACATGGTTTAGTCTATGTGTGTAGTCACATGTTCTTTATCAATGGAGTTTCTGGCTGCTAGTTTTCCTATGACAGGACTTTACAACCTATCTATATGAATTGCAGGTCATGTACATTAAATCCTCCCAAATTTGCTTATTTGGTACCGCTATTTAAATGCTTTGCAATATACGATCTAGGCAAGAAAACAAAGTATTTGGAGAATTATGCTTCACAACAAAAAATTCTAAGTCTGAAGTTTAGATATATCGTCCTAGATGAGTGGCAATTAGAGAAGATTGGAAATCACTGTTCTGAGATATACACTTGAGAGAAATTTGCATGACAAGACACAGGAAAGAGTAAATACAACTGGAAATTCAGGCCACCTGGGTCCTGCCTGAGCACGTCATTCAGGTCATTACAGCCACATGGAGCCGCTCGCAGCCTTGACAGCAAAGAAGGCTCTTAACTGGGGCGCCTGGGTGGCTTAGTCGGTTAAGCATCCGACTTTCCAACTTTTGCTTAGGTCATGATCTCGCGGTTTGTGGGTTCGAGCCCCGCGTCGGGCTCTGTACTGACTGCCAGCTCAGAGCCTGGAGCCTGTTTCAGTCTGTGACTCCATCTCTCTCTGACCCTCCCCTGCTCACGCTGTCTCTCTCTCCTAGAAATAAATAAAACATTAAGAAAAAAAAAAAGAAGGCTCTTAACTGGCATTTTCTTATCTTTTCTTTTTTTAAAGTTTATTTATTTATTTTGAGAGAGAGAGAGAGAGCGTGCATGAGCAGGGGAGAGGCAGAGAGAGAGGGAAAGAGAGAGAATCCCAAACAGGCTCTGCACTGTCAGCACAGAGCCCGACGTTGGGCACGAATTCACAAACCATAAGATCATGACCTGAGCTGAAATCAAGAGTCAGATGCTTAACCACCTGAGCCACCCAGGTGCCCCTTGACTGGCATTTTCTATAGTTCACTTCATGTCTTGTAGGGGGACTCATGGGCATGGGTGAACAGCAGTAGCTTGGTATGGAAGACATTTTGTCAACTCTGTCTGACTGAGAATAACTGAGGGCAAAGGCAGAAATGAGTGATTCACTTGATAGCCCTCCATCCTTCCCATCAAACTCCCAACTCTTTTAGCCAACAAAGAGGAAGTGGAAAGAGGCTTAACTTTGTAATTCTTGAAGTATCTTGTGTATGCTAATATTACCACTTTCCTTTCATTTTCTTTTTTTTTTTTTTTTTTTTTTTTGAGAGAGACAGAGAGAGTGCGTGAGTGAGCACAAGTGGGGAGGAGCAGAGAGAGAATCCCAAGCAGGCTCCACACTGTCAGCATGGAGCCCAACGTGGGGCTCAATCCCATGAACCATGCAATCATGAATGACCTGAGCCAAAATCAAGAGTCACTCAACCGACTGAGCCACCCAGGCACTGCCCCCCATTTCCTTTTCAATTATGCACACACCTCAGTTTTCCAAGCAGCTCAGTCATTCATTTCTTCAAACATTTACTAGTTCCTGTTGGCATTCATCAGTGTGCTACTGTGTCCTAGAGAAACCCAGATGAATCAGATGATTCCAATCTTGGGGGAGGGGTATATAGTTTAGTCGAGGAGATAAGACACATAGTGAAAATACAGTAAACAAGGAAGAACATTATGAACGTTGTAACACAGGTCAGGCCAAGTGTGGAAGCAGCAGCATTGGAACTGGACTGAAAGGGTGTGGCCATGGGGAGCCCATGAAGGCTCAGGAATATTGCTGTAACATGACAACGTTCTCTTTAGAAAAGGTCCCAGGCAGTGGGTTGCAGGAAGTACTGGCAGGAAAAGACCTCCCTGGGAGATTGCTGTAAGAATGAGCATAGCAGGGCTCTGGCCAAAGTAGGGGAGTAGCGGGGAGACATCCTGGAAGGAAGATGAGGACGTTCATGAGGATCAGTGCTTGGTCTGTGCAAGCCATCCACTCTGTCCCTCCAGTTATTTCCCATTCCCCCCCTTCTACAGCCCATGGATTCTCTAGGACTGAGTGGAGACCGTTGTTGTTAAGAGTAAGGAAAACACAGATAATCTCCCAAGACCTAGTGTTGAGTAGAAGAAGCCATCTAGCAGAGTACACGTTGTATGATTCCATTTAAACTTTGCGAACGTTTCTGTTAAATCAGGAGCAAGAGAAACAAGCAATGGAGGCTGAGAACAGGGGGTTCAGGTGGTGAGGACCCCAGTCTGTGTCCCAGTACCTGGAACCTGTGACTATGTTACCTTACATGGCAAAAGGGACTTTGCAGATGTGATTAAATTTAGGGCCTTGAGATGGGGAGGTTATCCTGGATGATCACAAGCGTCCTTAGAAGTGAAATACGGAGGCAGGAGAGTCAGAAGAAGAGACAAGACAGCCGAGGTTGGAGCAATGCAGTTGCTGGTGGGGGGCCTTGAGCCAAGGAATACGGGCAGCTTCTAAACCCTGGCAAAGGTAAAAAAAAAAAAAAAAAAAAAAAAAAGGATTCTTCCCTAGAACCTTCAGAAGGAAGTCTGCCCTGCTGCCCTGCTGACTCATTTTTGACTTCTGAACTCAAGAACTGTGACATAATACATTTATGTTGCTTTAAGTCACTGAGTTTATGGCAACTTGTTACAGAAGCCATAGAATACGATAGTTTAGTGGAGAACTAAAGGGTGTGGTATCAGGAAGCCAAGTGAAGAAAGTGGATCAAGGAAGGAAAGTGGTGACCGCATCAAAAGTGGCTGCCAGGCCAGGTGAGGCAAAGTGCAAACTGGTGACCGCGTTTAGTGAGGCGAAGGTCTTAATGACCTCGGCAAGGTCAGTTTCAGCGACGGGGTGGGAACTCAAAGTCCTCCTGCACTGAGATATCCTACCCGCTGAGTTACTCAGGCCCTGGAGCTCTGAATGGTCCACCCCCAAAGGCCGGCTGGAGCACGCATGGCAGAATCCGAGGAGTTGTCAGCCACTCAGAGATGGATGCACCCTGTGGGATTAGTACACAGCACCCAGAGATATTTGAGGTCAGTGTTACTCTACAGCAGTGGCTGGGGAGTTGTGGCTTGCCTTCCTCCAGGGTCTTCTCTGGACAGTTTTTTTATCCAGAGGCACGGTCAGATGTTTGCCTGCAGGAGGACCTCTAGGGGTCTGTGAGTGTGAGATGGGAAGGTTCGAGCCACCCTTTCCCAGTTATTAGCCTTGTGACGGCAGACTCAGAGGGAGGGGAGGATCCTGGTTGGACTACTATAAAAGCTGTGGCTCTCCCACTAAAAACATGCACAGCCATGTATATTTTACATACGAATTCATCTCTTTCACCAGGCCCAGAAAATGATCCACAGAACCCCAGGTTTAAGAAGCTCTGTTTTGGGGGAGCCTGGGTGGCTCAGTCTGTTAAGCATCTGACTTGATTTTGGCTCAGGTCATGATTTCATGGTTCGTGAAATCGAGTCCTGAGTTGGGCTCTGCATTGACAGCATGAAGCCTGTGTAAGATTCTCTTTCCCTCTCTCTCTGCCCTTCCCCTGTTCTCTCTCTCTCAAAATAAATAAATTAATTAAAACCAAAAGAAGCTCTGCTTTGGATGTTTTCCAAAGTATGATATTTACTCCACTGAGAGTACCCAAGATGATTTTAGGGAATACAGAGGTGAGCATTTCCTATCTTAATAGCTCTCTATTTTAAATTGCAAGCAAACCTTGTGTTTTCACTGATATTATTGCCTAGGATGAGTCAGTGGCAAGATTAAAAAGTGAGTATACTTAAAGATAAATATTATGTATAATAGTTCGAGTGGTATACCAATTCAGAAAAAAACTTGACAGTGATTCATGGATGGCACAAGTCTGGGAAACACAGTATCTATGATCTTGGGAGGAGATTTGAACTCACAGTTCCTTCCTTTCCTACTTATTCCTTTTAAGTGCTGGTTGCAGCTCAGTAAAGGGACCTCATGTCCCACTAACCACATGAGTTGGAAGAACGCTGCTCTCACCTGAGCTTGGAGTGAGGCTCCCCCGGGGCCCAGGATGAGAAGACGGCCTGACTCCTCTGCTCAGCCATAGCTCTCTCACTTGCTCAAGGCAGGCAGCTCAGCTTCCTCAAGTCCAAGACCACAGCCACGGCAGACTTTGTCTCCATAGTACGTTGGCTCAAACAAGTTTGACTTGTTTTGTGTGTATATGTGTGTGTGCGCACGCGTGTGTGTGTGTGTGCGCCTTTGTGTGAATGTGTGTATAAGAGTACATACGGGTGTGTGGCAAATTGGGGAAGAGGGGAAAGTAGAGGGACCAGGACTTCTCCCTGGGGATTTCACAGCAGCGCTCCAGGACGCTCCCCTCCAAGGACCCCTCCAAGGGGCACCGTTCAGAAATGAACTCCAAACAGCTGGGACATGACATTCTCCTTTCCCACCGCCCTCCTGGTCCTCACATTACAGGAGCTAGGCTCCGAGCTCAACAGATGTCAGCATCCCTGGTAGAGCAGGAGGAGAGAAGGAAGGTGAAGAAAGTAATATAGAGGGTGCTTGACGGGCTTAGCCAGAAAAAAGAATAGAAATGTCTCCATTGAGGCCTTAAGAAGAGGGCTTCTCTCCGTACAGGTACAAGTTCAATCCAGATTTCTCTCCTGACTACCTTTCTCCCTCGGTTTAAAGACAACATTATACTAGTTTCCAGGATAGAAATCTATAGACAGAAACCCACAGGCCACTGCAGTATTGAGTAAGTATGGCTCCTGGTCAAGTTTGAGCCATGGTTTGTGAGGTGAATGCGATGCGATAACCACTACACTACAGAAACGGAGCCATGGGTTTGTAAGTGTGTTGTTAGTTTTTAGGGTTTTTCCCACATCCTCAGATTGGGGCTCAGATATAAGGATGCCTGTGAGATGGCCACATTGGGACCCTTGGGGTAACAGGGGAGCGCAGGCCTAGGAAGCAAATTTGGTTTCCGTCTTCTCTGAGTCCTCCCTGAGGGTCAGGTAGGGCAAAGCAAAGCAAAAGCAAACCCATGTCGGTGGGCAGCAGAGCTGGAGGCGGAGCCATCTAGGGCAGCTGGCCGGTGATACTCACTAGGGGACTGGCAAGAGAAGCCATGCCTAAGGCTCCTGTTTATAGGACACAGTTAGGATGCAGGATGGCTCCCATTAGCTATCACAGGACTGGAAATCTCTAGTATTCTGGTCCCAACCTCTCATTTCCTGCACTCAGCTTTAGTTCTATCTATGGCTAAACCTCTGCCCCTTCAGCATGACCTGACATCAAACACCAATTTCTAAGATTCAGTGGGGCTCCCATTGCAGAATGCAGAGCCCCGGCATTTTACCTATGAAATCTCTCAGATCCAACCCCCGTCTCCCCTTGGTCACAGCCACCATCATGCAAGTCACCTTGCCCTCGTGCCCAGGCTGTGCAGTAGCCTCCTGCCTGGCCTCCTCACACCCACTTCAGCTCCCTGCATTCTTTTTGGGCACTGCAGCCAGGGTGATCTTCCAAAGATGCAAATCTGACCATGCCGCACCCTTTCCTGAATCCCTTCTCTGGCTTCCTGTCATTCTTAGAATCAAGTCCCAGATCCTGCCCACAGCCTAGGAGGCCCTGCGTGATGTAGCCCTGGCTGATCTCTGGCCTCCTCCTTCTCTCTCCTTGCCCACCAGCCTCTGGCCACGTTGGTTTTATTTCTGTCCCTTCACTGTGCTGAGCCCTTACCCTTCAGAGCCTTCTTCACACATGCCGTTCCCTCTATTTGGAATGTTCTTCCCACAACACTTAACCAGGCTAATACCGTATCTATGGTTAGCTCTCAGGGCAAATGTTACTTTCTCAAGAAAGCTCTTCTTCAACTTCTCACCTCCAAATCCATATTCTGATAGCACTAGGTAATTAAAGAATTACTATGCAATTAGAATGTTCCCTCGTTAGCCTGTTTGCTCTATGAAGACTGTATTGGTTCTGACGGTTGGTACGTCCCCAGTGCCTAGGTCAATGATGATAACCATTAAGGGACCAAGTGAGTGAGTGATTAAGTGATTAAAGTATTAAATGAGATGGCCCAGTGCAGAGCCACCAGGAACAGTGAGAGACAAGTCCTTTTATCCAAAGATCTAAAAGCACTTGCTGGGACCACCCTGAAAGCAAGAGCTAGAAGCAGGGAGCAGCTATCGGCTTAATGCCCAAGCACGATGGCTCCACTGTCACAGTCCTACAGCTGAGCCTGCGGAGGGTCCAAGGAGTCAGATGGCCGCTGGCTCTGCCCACCTGGAGCCCTGTGGATAGGGGCCATCCCCCATACCCACAGTTCCTTGGGCTGGAGATAGCATCAGTTTTGGAGCCAGGTACATTTGGCTTTTGCACTAACTAGCTCTTTGACCTTGGGCCAATTACTGAGCCTCCTTGAGCCTCAGTTTCCACATCGTAAAATAGGGATAACAAATCTACCCCAGGATCAGTTGGAGGCTTAACTACCATAACCAGGCTGTCGGTACTGCAGCCTGCAGTTCACAGTGCTAATCCCCTCACCTCTAAAAAACTAGCTCTCTCCTGTCATTTCGATCTTTTGGACACCCATGCAAGACAAGAAATCCTGAGGGATGGAAGGACATGGTCCACCCAAGACACTGCCCTAACCTCTAGCTACCCAAGGAAGCCCTAGTGCAGAATAGGGCAGCACCAGGAAATCCAAACTGGCTGAGAAGGGGAACTGATTTGTAACTTTTGGAAGCAGGAGCAGGGTGAGGTGGGGAGGGGACGACAGGTGAGGTTGAAGCTAGTATTCAACAGAAATGAAGAATAAATGCAAAGAGGGAGAGGCTGAGAAGGGAATAGGGAATGAAGGAAAGATTGAGAGTGCGAGGGGCTGGTAAAAGGTGATCCAAATTGTCAGATGGCAGAGGCTGCAGAAGGAACAAGTAGGAAAGAGGGAGCAACTTGGGAGGTGCTGAAGTAGCAGATAGAAGCCGGTCAGGGGAAATGGCTGGAGAGCAAGGGCGAGTCCTAGGGAGGGGGGCCGGTCGTGACCTGTTACCTGGAGGGAAGGGGGAAGCGAAGGTGAGGGCGGAGGCTGTCACCTTGGGTCCTCCTAGAGGGCAGGTGAACCTGGAGAGTGGGGGAGGGGGCAAGGGGAGTAGAGGGGCGTGACCCCGGGTGGCTCTGTACCTGAGGGTCTCCTTGCAGCTCGCCCACGTAGTACTGCTCGAGCCAGCGGCGCGCGTTGGCCGAGTGCCGGTGCGGCGGCCCGTCCAGGTCGGCGCTAACATCCTCGCCAGCCCGCGCCCGCAGCAGCTGCTCGCCCCCCGGGTGGTGCCGCACGAAGCCAGTGAGGTCGTAGAGGCGGGCCCCGCAGCGGACCCAGCAGTCGCCGGCCGCCAGGCGCCGCTGGACCTCGGCGGGTGAGAAGGAGGCGGCGGGGGGCGGAGCGGGGATCATGGCGGGAGAGCGGAGCTCGCAGCTGGAAGCCCGGACTTCTGCTCCGCGGCCGCCCAGACAGCTTCTAACATCCCCGGAGCCGCGGCCGCCTTGACGGGCCGGCCGCCACCGCACCTGCTCATTTGCATGCCGCGCTCCCATTGGCCGCTCCGCCGGACGCGGCTCGAGCCCGGAGGCGCCTTCTTCCCCATTGGCCGGCAGGCAGCCCAGGCAGCCGGTGCGGGTCTGGCCACCCGCTGCGGGCCCACAGCCAGGTGGCCCTGGGCAGGTAGAGGGCGCGCCCGCCAGGTGTGTCTCGTCGCAAGAAAGCGAAGGGGATGGGCAGATGCAGGCGGAGCAGCTCTTCCTGTCTCGGGTGGCTGCGTGGACGGACATCCTCTGTGGTGTGGCTGCTACTGGCATAACTCTTCTGCGGCTGCCTTTTGGGAGAAATTTGCAGTTTTCGATTCTCAGGCTCCTGGAGGGGGCGAGGAGTGGGAGAGGCAGGGCGAGAACTAGAGTAAGGCGAGTGAGGCTCTGGACTAGGGCGCCCCCAAAGTCAGTAATCACAATATATAATATTTTAAAAATGTTACACAACAACGTGAATATACTACTTAATGCCACTACACTTAGAAATTATTCAAATGGTAAATTTTACATGGTGTATATTTTATCACAATAATAATACATAATAAAGACTTTTTTAAATCATGTTTTTGTAAATAAAGTATTATTGGAACTAGGACTAGTGAGGCGAGAGAAGCAAGGTGGTAAAGTGCAGGACTGGATCTGGTCTTCAATATTTAAAATTTTGGTATTGTGCTCACCGTGGATTTTTTGCATTGATTTCAAATTTTAAAAACACTGCATTAAAATATTCTTTATCTGGATTAGGAAGTTTTTTTTTAGCACGGACATAATTTGTGCACCCAGACTGACTGCCTCATTCCAATGTTGTCCTGGGGAGAGGGGGAGGACCCTGAGGGGACAACAGAGAATCCAGCTAGTATTTGTCTCTCTCAGGAAGTTATTTTCAGGGTCACCTTTGTGTTCTTCTGGGACTGGGCACCTGTAGCCAGCTGGCACTGTGAGAAAGCCTAGCCCAGATGCCTTAGGGGCCAGCCCAGCAATAGAGGCATCCAAGGTCAGGACACTTGTCCCTTCCTTCTCTCCCTTCTAGTTCTCTCCTGGTGTATTCTCAGAGAGTAGGCAAGAGTTGGGCTTAGTCTAGGGATCTGGGTGGAACTGCTGTCCAACAGGCCTGGAGGCCTTAGGTCACAAATGTTTTTCTCAAGTGGTGAATACATAGTCACCCTCACCCCAGTTCCACACCTCTTCTGTTCCAAATACCTTGCATGTGCAAAAGCAGTCTGTGGGACTTCCCCATTTGCATTTTGCACCATTGCCTTAAACACCTACCTGAAGTTGAACAAGTAGTTTAAGGCATCTATTCAGAGTCGTAACACACTTCTTACCATAGTAATTCTGGTTATAGAAATTTGACCGTATAGATATACTGTATAAGGATGTATATGTAATAGTATTAATTGCAACACTGTTTACAGACTAGAAACAACCCTAATGTTCATTATAATGGAGGACTAATTAAATAAACTGATGGTGCATTCAGACTGTGAAAGGCTATGTAGCCATTAGGAAGAACCACGTAAATCTGTATGTACTGATAGGGAATTATCTCCAGGACATTATAAGTGGAAAACAACAATAGTGTGTATGCTAAGCATTATGTTGATATTTTTAATTCTTTAATCTTTAAAAATATTCTGAAAGCAAACAAAAGAGCCTATGTACATTTCAAAGCTAAAAACTAGTGTATTCAACTTGATAAATTTGCGTCCCAGCCCAGGAGCTGGGACATTACAAAAAATCTGCACCTACCTCTGTACTCCAAAACTCCATCTCTTTGCCTCTTCCCAAGATGTAATCACAGTCCTGGCTTTTGTGCCTATCCTTCCTTTGTTTTTTATTTTTAATATTTTATCACATTAAATATTTGGGTGCTCAGTCAGTTAAGCCTCTGACTTCAGCTCAGGTCATGATCTTGTGGTTCTTGAGTTTGAGCCCCGCATAGGGCTCTGCCCTGACAGTGTGGAGCCTGCTTAGGATTCTCTCTTTCTCCCTCTCGCTGCCCCTTCCTCACTCTCTCTGTCAAAATAAATAAACTTAAAAAATATTAAAAAGTATTTTTATCACATCTATGTATACGCTTATACAATATATTATTTAGACCAGCTTTGTTTTGAGTTTTACGAAAATCACATGATACTGTATGTGGCCTTGCATGTTTGACTCAATATCATTTTAAGATTTATCCATGTTGTTGAGGGTCGCTGTAGTTCATCAGTTTTTCAGAGCAGTGTCATATTCTACTATATGAATTTATTTACCCATTTTCTTTACTTGAGGTTTTTTTTTTCTTTTTTCTTTTCTATTCTGAGCATTCCTAAGGGTAAGAATGAGGTAATGGGTAAGAGTTTCTATAGCCTGAATACTTAGGGCTGCAGTTGCTGGGTCATAGATATGCAAATGTTCTATTTACAAGATAATATAAATAAACTTCTAAGTGATTATACTAGTTTACATTCCTATGGAAGACATATGAAAATCCCTAACCCTTAGTCTGGGAACCAGGCAAGGATTCCCCCCCACCCCCTCTCATCATTTATATTCAACATTGTATAAGAGGTCCTAGACAGTAGTAATAAGGCAAAAGGAGAAGAAGAAACAAAAGTACAAAGAGCAGAGGTGATGGCTCAAAAATCTTTCTACTTGCAGATGACAGCATGGTTTATGTGGAAAATGTCAACTAATTTGCAAAGCAGCTAGAACTAATAAGTGGATTTAACAAGTTCACAGGATCCAAGGTTGAAATACAAAAATCAATGTGTTTTATACTGGCAGCAAACAATCGCAAAATGAAAAATTTAAATCCCACTTATAATAATGTCAGAAAGCACAAAATATGTGAGAATAAATTAGACAAAAAAAAAAAAATCTAAGGCCTCTAACTGAAAACTACAAAACGAAATGAAATGAAAGAAATGAAAGAGTTCACAGATATAAACAAGTTCCAAGCTCATGGGCTAGAAGACTCACAATTAAGATCTCTAACCCTTCAACTGATCTAAAGATTTAACACAGCTCCAATCATAATCCCACCAGGGTTTTTTCTCCTTAGAAATTGATAAACTATTATATAACTAAAGTTTGCTAAGAGTGTAGACCTTAAGTGTTCTCATCAAATAAATGACAAGAAAATAAAAGGAAAAAATTGATAAAATGATCAACTAATTCTAAAATTTATGCAGAAATATAAAAAATCTAAAATATCCAAAGCAATATTACAAATAAACTTCCTGGAATTAGACTTCCTGACTTTGAGACTCAATATAAAACTACAAATTCAAGGGGCGCCTGGGTGGCTCTGTTGGTTAAGTGCCAGACTTCAGCTCAGCTCATGATCTTGTGGTTCATGGGTTTGAACCCTGTGTTGGGCTCTGTGCTAACAGCTAAGAGCCTGGAGCCTGCATGGGATTCTGTGTCTTCCTCTCTCTCTGCCCCTCCCCCACCCTTGCTCTGTCTCCTTCTCTCCCTCTCAAAAATGGATAAACATTAAAAAAAAAAACCTGTGAATTCAAGACAGGGTAGTACTCACATTAGAAATCACAAATAGATCAATGGAACAGGAGAGTCTAGAAGTAGATCCAAACATATAAGTCATTTTGCACTTTTATTGAGATATAATTTATATACAGTAAAATTTGGCCTTTTGTAATGTATAATTACATTAGTTTGAGAGTCTCCATACTGTTGTAATGTCGAGGTTTCTCGCTCTCTTTGCCAATATCACATTATTTATTACTACAGCTTTACAATAAATCCTGTTATCTGGTGAGACTACTACCCATACCCTGTTCTCCTTGAAAAGTGTCTTGTTTTATCTTGCATTTTTAAAATGTAAGCTTTGGAATCATTTTGTCAATGTCCGTGAAAAGATCCTATGGGGATTATGAAAGGAATTGCATTGAATCTATAGATTAATTTGGAGAGGATTAATATAGGCAATACTGAGTCCTCTGTTTACAAACTTGAGCCAAATGTCTATTTATTCAGGTGATATGTAATATTGTTCCAAAAAGTCTAAAGTTTTTTGCATACAGGACTTACACAAGTATGCAAATTAATTCCCAGGTATACCTTGTAGAGTTTTTTTCCCCTTGCTATTGTAAATGGTTTTTTAAAAAAATGGCTTATTTATGTTTTGAGAGAGAGAGCAAAACAGAGCACAAGCAGGGGAGAGGCAGAGAGAGAGGGAGACACAGAATCCAGGCTCTGTGCTGTCAGCACAGAGCTTGACGTGGGACTCGAACTCACAGACTACAAAATCATGACCTGACCCAAAGTCAGATGCTTAACTGACGGAGCCAACAAGGGGGCTCAACATTTTAATTTTTTTTTAAGTTTATTTTTTATTTTTTTAAAATGTTTTATTTATTTCTAGGAGAGAGAGAGAGAGAGAGAGAGACAGCGTGAGCAGGGGAGGGTCAGAGAGAGAGGGAGTCACAGACTCTGAAACAGGCTCCAGGCTCTGAGCTGGCAGTCAGCACAGAGCTCGACGCGGGGCTCGAACCCACGAACCGAGAGATCATGACCTAAGCGAAAGTCGGACGCTTAACCGACTAAGCCACCCAGGCGCCCCTTTAAAGTTTATTTTTATTTCATTTTGAGAGAGAGAGAGAGAGAGGAAGACAGAATCTTAAGTGGGGATTCTATGCAGAATTTGAACTCATGAACCGGAGTCAAGAGGCAGATGCTTAACCAAGGGAGCCACCCAGGTGCCCCAAAATGGCTTCTTTTTAAAGTAAGCTTTTTGTTGGGGCGCTTGGGTGGCTTAGTCGGTTAAGCGTCCGACTTTCGCTTGGGTCATGATCTCGCAGTTCTTGGGTTCAAGCCCCAAGCTGGGCTCTGTGCTGACTGCCAGCTCAGAGCCTGGAGCCTGTTTCAGAGTCTGTGACTGACTCTCTCTCTGACCCTCCCCTGCTCACGCTGTCTCTCTCTCTCTCTCCTAGAAATAAATAAAACATTAAAAAAATTAAAAAAAATAAATAAAGTAAGCTTTTTGTTGAAGTATGACATCCATAGAAAAAAGTATGCAAAATCTTAACTGTACAGCTCAATGAATTTTCACAAAATGAACACACACTTACAGGAGATAGACACCAGCAGCCCCACAGAAGTCTCCCTCACGCCCTTTTCACAGTTAGGTTTCTTCCTCCCCGAAGAAAAATCACCCTATTGTTTTCAAAAACGGTATTTGTCTGCTTTTGAACTTCACATTCATGGAATCATACAGAGCGTGCTCTTTTGTAACTACCTCCTTTTACTCAAATTATGTTTGTGAGATTCATCCGTGTTCTGGGGTATAGTAATCATCTTGCTGTGTGCTGTTCCCTGTGTGAAGACACCACACTGAGCTGCTCTGGTGGAGATGGCTGATTGGGCTGCTTCCCGCCTGGGGCTGCTAAGGGTAGTACAGCTATGAACATTTTTGTATTTATCTTTTGAAAAATATTTGACTGCATTTCTGTCAGGTACTCAGTAATACCGCCAAGCAGTTTCCCTCCAAATTACCTTCCCACCAGAAATTCCAATATCTCTACATCCTTACCACACTTGGTCTTACTCATCTTTAAGAAATGTTTTTATTCAGGGGCGCCTGGGTGGCTTAGTCGGTTAAGCGTCTGACTTTCGCTTAGGTCATGATCTCGCGGTTCGTGGGTTCGGGCCCCGCGTCGGGCTCTGTGCTGACTGCCAGCTCGGAGCCTGGAGCCTGTTTCAGTCTGTGACTCCCTCTCTCTCTGACCCTCCCCTGCTCACACTGTCTCTCTCTCTCTCCTAGAAATAAATAAAAACATTAAAAAAAAAAAAATTAAAAAAAAAAAAAAAAAGAAATGTTTTTATTCAGTTGTTCTGGTGGGTACATATTAGTCTCTCACTGTGATTTAAGTTTGTATTTTGAGATTGAGCATTTAAATTTTATTGATTATCCCTACAGTTCATTTTCCTACTGAATTCTGTGCCTTTTTTCCCCCAGTTTAATTATTTATTTTGAGAGAGAGAAAGAGAGTGAGAGAGAGAGAGAGAGAAGGGGAGGGGCAGAGAGAGAGAGGGAGAGAGAGGATTCCAAGCAGGCTCCATACTGCCAGTGCAGAGCCTGGCCTGGACTTGAACTCATGAACCGTGAGATCATGACCTGAGCCAAAATCCAGAGTCAGACTCTTAATCGACTGAGCCACCAAGGTGCCCCTGAATTTTGTGTCTTTCAAAAATCAATTACGTGAGTCTCTCTTATTCTATAGCTTTGTTAACAATGTGCGTTGCAGATAGTTTTTACAAGGGTAACTTACCTTTGTTTTCTTTCTTTTTTTTTTTTAATTTTTTTATTGTTTTATTTATTTCTAGGAGAGAGAGAGAGAGAGAGACAGTGTGAGCAGGGGAGGGTCAGAGAGAGAGGGAGTCACAGACCGAAACAGGCTCCAGGCTCTGAGCTGGCAGTCAGCACAGAGCCTGACGCGGGGCCCGAACCCACAAACCGCGAGATCATGACCTGAGCGAAAGTCGGACGCTTAACCGACTAAGCCACCCACGCACCCCTGTTTTCTTTCTTAATGGTGTCTTTTGAAGAACATGAGTTTTATTTTATTACAAAGTAGATTGACTTTTTATTTTATTATTGGAGCTTCTAGTGTCTTCCTTAAGAATATTTGCCTACCTCCATATAATAAATTCTATATTATCTTCTAGAAGTTTTGTTGTTCTACCCTTCATATTTAAATCTACAGTCAACTTGAAATTGATTTTTGAGATGCTGTGAGGTATGAGGTTAAGATTCATGTTTTTCCATATGGACCTGCAATTTATCCAGCAATCGTTATTGAAAAAAAACAGTCTTTTTCTCTACTTCTCTGTGGTATCAGTTTCTTGGGTCTCAAATCTGTGTCATTAATATATTTTGTCTATTCTTGAACCAATACCCTACTACTTATGTACTATATATTTTTAATAAGTCATAAAATCTGGTATGATAAATCATTCAACTTTGTTCTTCAAGATTAACTTGGCTGTTCATGGCTCTTTTAGTTTCCATGTATATTTTAGAATTAGATTGTTCATTTTCACCCTAAAAAGCTGATGGGAGAGGCTCCTTGGTGACTCAGTTGGTTAAGCACTGACTCTTAGCTCAGGTCTTGATTTCAGGATTGTGAGCACAGGCCCGGTGTTGGGCTCCATGCTGGACCTGGATGTGAAGCCTACTTATAAAACAACAACAACAAACAAACAAACAAACAAAAATTAAACAAACAAAAAGCCCAAACCATGCTGATGGGATTTTGACTGGAATTGCATCAAATCTATACATTCAGAAGAATAAATAATTTTACATCACTGAATCTTCTAATCTGTCAATATAGTATATCCTTGCATTTATGTGAGGCCTCTTTAACTGACCTCAGTGTTTTCTGCAATTTTCGATGCAGAGGCCTATATACCTTCCCCTAGGTTTATTTCCAGGGCCACCTGGGTGGATTAGTCGGTTGAGCATCCAACTCTTGATTTCAGCTCAGGTCATGATCCCAGGGTCATGGGATTGAGTCTGCTTAAGATTCTCTCCTCGCCCCCCTCCAGTTCACACTTTCTCTCTTTCTAAAATAAAAAATTTTTAAAAAGGTTTTCCAGGAATGTCATGTTTTTATGCTATTATATGTATATATATATTTGCTATTTTATATATTACATAACAGCTAAGATAACAATGTATAATATATATAGCTATATCTAAAATATATAATACATATAAACTAGCTAATATATCATATATCATATATAATAATATAATAGCTATTATAAATATGTTATGCTATTATAATAATCTGCTACTATTATATTTTCAATATTGATAACTTGGCCTCCTTTTTTATTGATCAGGATTGCCAGTGGTTTATGGCACCAAGTTTTTGGCTTTCTCTTTTTTTATTAAAAAATATTTTTAATGTTTATTTTTGAGAGAGAGAGAGAGACAGAGACAGAGAGAAATAGCCCAAGCAGGGGAGGGGCAGAGAGAGAGGGAGACAATCTGAAGCAGGCTCCAGGCTCTTAGAGCCTGACTTGGGGCCCGAACTCACAAACCATGAGATCATGACCTCAGCCCAAGTTGGACGCTCAACCTACTGAGTCACCCAGGTGCCCCAGTTTTTGGCTTTCTTGATTTTATAGATTATACCTTTGTTTTTCATTTCATTGATTACTGGTTTTATGCTTCTTTTCTACTGTTTTGTGTTCAGATTGGTGTTCTTTTTCTAAGTTCTTATGTATACGTAAGTGATCGATTTTCAGCTTTTATTCTAATATATGACTTTAGGCTATATCTCAAGGTTTTTTTGTTTTTTTTTTTGTTTTTTTTTAGAGGTGGGGAGGGGCAGAGGGAAAAGGAGAAAGAGAATCACAAGCAGACTTTATGCCTAGCATGGAGCCTCATTCAGGGCTCGATCTCACGACTCTGAGATGATGACCTGAGCAGAATTCAAGACTCATGCACACAACTGACTGAGCTACTCAGGTGCCCCTAGGCTATATCTCATCAAGGGAAGTTGCCAAAATCTTCCACCATCATCTAGGGTTTGTCTATTTCTCCTGTGGTCCTATAAATATTTGTTTAATATATTTTGAGACCATATTACTAGTTGCAAAAAAAAAAAGCAACATTGTAACACCTTCCCTGTGAATTTAACCTTCTATCATTACAGAGTAAACCTGTTCATCTCTTTTAATGATTTCTGCTTTTCTGTTTATTTAATATTCCTATACCAGCTGTATTTTGGCAAGCACAGCCTATATATGTTTGTTCATGCTCTTTTTTTTTTTACTTTTTCCATAATCATATGTTTAGATTCTCTCTTGTAATCAGTGAATAGTGTGTTTTTAAAACATTTTCGACTGACAGCTTTTGTCTTTTAAAGATTGAGAAGCTTAAAAAATTGCTAGGGAAAAGTGAATTCAGCTTTTCCTTAGGTAATTTGCCCCTTCCAGACTCCCTTATTTCTTTAAAAAATTGTAAATGTATTTATTTATTTTTGACAGAGAGAAGGTGGGGTGAGAACAAAGAGAGAGGGAGACACAGAATCCTAAGCAGGCTCCAGGCTCTGAGCTATTCACACAGAGCCCAATGCGGGGCTTGAACCCGCAAACCATGAGACCATAACCTGGGCTGAAGTCAGATGATTAACCAACTGAGCTACTCAGGCACATGATATTACCACTCACCTGGCTCCAATATCCAAAACCTTAGGGTCACCCAACACCAATGACACAGCCTCCTCCTTTAAAAGGCATCTCCTACATTTCCTTTTCCTTTTTTTAAAAGTTTATTTAAGTAATCTCTACATCCAATGTGGGGCTTGAACTCATGACTCTGAGATCAAGAGTCGCTCACTGCTCCAACTGAGCCAGGCCCTCTCATTTCCTTTTCATTTTAGAAATGATAAAGTTAAGGGGTACCTGGGTGGCTCAGTCAGTTAAGCCTCCAACTTCAGCTTAGGCCATGATCTCATGGTTTGTGAGATAAAGCCCTGCATTGGGCTCTGTGCTGACAATTCAGAGCCTGGAGCCTGCTTTGGATTCTGTGTCTCCTTCTCTCTCTGCCCCTTCCCCACTCACACGCTGTGTGTATCTTTCTTTCAAAAATAAACATTAAAAAATATTTTTAATAAATAAACATTAAAAAATTTTTTAAATAAAGAAATGTTAAAGTTAAAAGTGGCCCAAGAGAAGGACTATGGTTCAATCTTATTCTTTGGTAGATGAGGAAAACGAGACCTAAGATCACACTGCTAATGAGGAGTACAGCTAGGAGCCAAGTTCTCTTTCACTTTAAGGTTAAATGTTCATTCTTCCATCGCCACTAGATGTGAGCAGCTCAAGGACCCATCTTGCCTACGTGGTTGTTGCTTTGCTCCAGACAGAGCTTCTGACACTGGAGGTGCTTAGTAAATATTTGCTGAAATTGAACTTCACTCTCTAACTCAGATGCTCCCCTCATGCTGAGACTCCTGTAATGGCTCTGACAGTCTCTCCTCCTCCAAGATCCACCCCTTCAGTCCACCTTCAACACCACTAAGACCTGACATTTCATTCAGTGCACAGCATCGCTCTGCTCAGAAACTGCCAGAGGTTCTCTCTTGCAAAAACAATGAGATACAAATTCAACCTGGGATGTAAGCTGGAAGTACCTCTTCAAACTCACCTCCTGCTCCTTCAGATGGAGAGATGCTTCTATCTCTCCACCTGGGTGGTCTGACCCCTAGGTTCAAAGGCCACCTCTCCATAGAGTCTTCTCAGTAAACAGCGTCCTGTACTGTTGCCCAGTCCCTAACTAGACTGGTCCCTAACTAGAAGTGAGGGGAGGCCAGGGAGCTTGAGGCCAGGGAAAGTTTCTTGTGTTTGAATCCCCAGCTCTTAGCACACAGGAAAAATCAACAAATATCTGCTAACGATTATACCAGTAAATATAAACACATATTTGCCTCTAGCATATGTGTGCACACAGAAAACATACAGATACATACCCATTTTAAGCACTCATCCAAATACTAAACATTTTGCTGATATTAGGATATCTTTTTATCCCACATGTCATTAAGTATGTGTCTCATTCACTGTGGGACAAACCCCTAGGTTTTTCGTTGGCTGGTTGTTTGGTTTGCTAAAAGGCAGCATTGTGTGAGATGAAGCACTGAGTTTGGGTGTTTTGTTTTACTTTTATTGAGATATAATTGATACACAGCTCTGTGTGAGTTTAAGGTATATGAATGATCTCACTTAAATATAGAATCCAAAAAACAGCCCAAACTTGGCAGAAAAAAAGATCAGATTTTGTAGTTACCAGAGGTGGAAGCACTGATTTGTGACTCAGAAGCCCTGAGTCTACTTTGGGTCCTGACATAGGCCCCAGTAACATTGGCAAGTTTCTTAAGCTACTGAAAGCTGATTTCTTTCTCAGAAAGAAATATGTTTCTCACATAACATAAAATGTATCATTTTAACTATTTTAACATGTACAAGTCAGTGGCATTTAGTTCACACCATCGTACAATCATCACCTCTACCAAAACATTTTCCAAAAGGAAAGCCCATGCCCATTAGCAGACACCACCCCCCATTTCCTTTTGCCTGCACCCCCACCCTAGGCCCTGGCTACAATAATTTACCCTCTCTGTGGATTGGTCTATTCTGGTATTTAATATAAATGGAATCATACAACATACGACCTTTCGTGTGCTTACTTTTACTTAGCATTATTTTTTAGAGGTTCATCCATGTTGTAGCTTGTATTGGCACCTGAATCCTTTTTCAGGCCGGACAATCTTCCCCCACTGTATGGATAGACTACATTTTGTTGATCCATTCACCAGCTGAATGGCATCTGCATTGTTTCCACCTTTTGATTATTGTGAATGGTGCTATGAATATTTGGCTTCTTTTTGTGTAAAATAGGGATTTAATAAGCCCCCTGGCCTGGTTGCCTTAAGGGCTGGGTGAAACCCAAATGAGAGCACATAAAAAAACACTTCATGAGCAGCTGGCCCTGTGCACATGTGTTGTGGGGGTGCTGGTAGTAGAATATGATTATGCTTCTGGGCCGGCTTACCAATTAGGGCCTAGGCCCTTTCTCAGTGCCAGCTTATCATCCAATGCCAGCTTCCAGCCTGACAGAGACCAGCTACTCACAGCTGAACCTAGACGTCCATTCTTGACTATTTCAGGTAAAGCAATAAGGGCAAAAAGTGCCAATTATCTACAAGGACAATAACGTGTTTTGGGGTTCTGAGTCCTAATCTGGCCTTGCTGCTGTTGGGCCTGAGTGACTCATGGGAGAGTGGAGTGACCACCAAACAAAGCTGCTGGGTGGGGTGCCTCTAGATCAGTAGGATGGACAGTGAGTGATTGGGGCTATTGAGAAACTCTTGTAGTGGCTCTATGCTAGACAAAACTCCCGTGCAGAGGGTGACCTTCATTTCTTCCCTGTTGGCCAAGGCCCACTCTCTAGTGAGTCAGGACACCAAAGAAAGGAAAGATATCCATATGCCCCCCAGGAGAGGAAAAAGAACTTGCAGCTATAGAGTATTTGTAAAGCAACTAATTAAAAAAGAAAGAAAAAAACCTGTCTAAATTGCTATGATGTTGGGTGCAGAGAGCAGAGAGAATATGTGCATTAAGAAATGATACTTTTGACAATAAACTATTTATAAAAAACCAAAAAAAAGAAATGATACTTTAGAGGGGCGCCTGGGTGGTTCGGTCAGTTGAGCATCTGACTTCAGCTCAAGTCATGATCTCATGGTTCATGAGTTCAAGCACTGCATCAGGCTCTGTGCTGACAGCTCAGAGCCTGGAGCCTGCTTTGGATTCTCTGTCTCTGTCTCCTTGCCCTGCCCCCCCCCCCTCGACCCCCTTGTCCTCTGTCTCTGTCTCTCTCTCTCAAAAATAAATAAACATTAAAAGAAAAGAAATGATAGTTTAGAGAAATTAATTAGAAAAGGCCCCCAGGCAGTGGGTGCTCAGATGACTTAGAATAGAGAAGTCTAGGATTGGTGCAAATTACTCTATCCATCCCAGGGTGTTTGCTTGGGGGTCAGAGGCCCCATCAGAATTTTTTGTGTGTGATATTTATACACTTGCTGGGACACAGTGTGTGTGAGGTTGGAATTTTCCTTCTTGGTCAATAGATGATAGTACCATCTACACTGCTGACCTCCATGTTCTTACACTCACCACCCACAGCCCAGATCAAAGATGGAAAGGATCAAGGGAAGTGAGAGTTATGGATCTCAGGTCTTTATAGAGGATTGGGGGCCTCTGTCCTCTCACTTTCTGCAGACCAGCTTCAGCCTCAATGTGTTGATGTATGTGCACCAGCATCTTAATGATGGCAGCTCTTATTCTGTTCTCACTCCTTGTGGATTCCACCCCCTTCTCTGACACTCATTTTCTGAATGCTTACCAGCCTCTTTGATGGCCCCTTCCTTTTTTTCCCCATCATCAGCATATTTTTTTTCCCACTGTGCACAAGGTCACCCTCAAGTCTCCATTTTCCCCTCTGTCCTTTTCCCTTGGTGACTTTATCTACTACTTTGACTTCTACAACCATCTCTTGTTGTTGAATTTTAAATCCATAGCTCCATCCCTGACCTTCTCTCAAATCTAGAGAGGTATTTCTGATCACACCTGAACCTCCTGCATGCCCCACATGCCAAACCCAAACCCATTATCTTGCCCCTAAAACCAGCCTATTTTTGCAATGATATCGTGAAACTTTCAATACTCACCGAGGAACCTCAGTGTCCCCATTTAGTGCTCATCTCCAACACTATCCAAACCAACCAGCAGCCAAATTGTGTCCATTCTATCTCTGAGATGTCTCTCATCTTCACTTCACCTTCACCATCAGGATATAGATCTTTACCTCACTCACGTGGACCACAGAACCTCACCTTATTTCATTCAATAAAGGCTGTTGGGATAACAAGTCAATTACTAAGGCAAATGAAAGTCTGTGAGTCAATTTGGAGAGCAGGAAGCAAACATATTAAAGGAGTGTGTCAGAGCTGCCTGGCTCAGCTCAGCATCTACTTGAGAAAGTTGGAAGAATATGCACCAAGATGTTTTTCGAAGTTGTCTCCCACTTCCATGTTTATATTTCCTGCCCTTTTTTCTCCCCTGAAATGAACATATGTGAATAACGGGATGAGGAAAAGTAACCTTACTGAGATTAACATTTATTTATATGGGTAGTACACAAATGTGTTATTGCTCTACAAAAATTTTTTAAATGTTTTATTTATTTTTGAGAGAGAGATAGAAACAGCATGAGCAAGGGAGGGTCAGAGAGAGAGGGAGATACAGAATCCAAAGACAGGCTCCAGGCTCTGGGCTGGCTGTCAGCACAGAGCCCGACGCAGGGCCCGAACCCATGAACTGTGAGATCATGACCTGAGCCGAAGTCGAATGCTTAACCGACTGAGCCACCCACACGCCCCTACTCTACAAAATTTTTACAAGGAATAAAAATCAGATCAAGAGCTGGATGTGAGGGAGAGAACTCACTATAAAATTGATTGAAGGACCTTTTTTGAGGGCAATGGAAATACTCTAAGTCTTGATTTTGGTGGTGGTAACATGACTATATTTGTCAAAATTCACAGAATTGTATGCCTAATAAGGGTGAATTTTACTGTATGTAAATTATACACCAATAAACCTGACTTTTAAGAAAAGAGTTATATAACATAGAAATTTATAGAGTGAGTCAGGCATGCCTTCTTTCAGTTATCATGCCCCAGCCCTAACCCCCAGTTTTACTTCCCTGAAATCAAGAGTTGGTTGCTTAACCAACTGAGCCACCTAGGTGCACCCCCCACCCCCGCCCAGGACTTTTAAAAAAAATCTTATGGCTGGAAATTTGTACCTTTTAACCACCTTTACCCATTTCACACACTCTCCTCTTCCTACCTCTGACAGCCACCGAACTGTTCTCTGTATCTGTAAGTTTGTTTGTTTATTCTTCAGATTCTACATATAAGTGAGATCATACAATATTTGGCTTTCTCTATTTCTTTTTTTAAATGTTTATTTATTTCTGAGAAAGAGAGGGAGAGAGATAGCCCGAGCAGGGGAGGGGCAGAGAGAGAGGGACAGAGGATCTGAAGCAGGCTCTGCACTGACAGCAGAGAGCTTGATGTGGGTCTTGAACTCAAAACCACAAGATCGTGACCCGAGCCAAGGTTGGACACTTAACTGACTGAGCCACCCAGGTGCCCCAGCTTTCTCTATTTCACTTAGCACAGTGCCTTCAGGATACATCCATGTTGTCATAAGTAGCAGAACTCCCTTCTTTTATATGTCTGAATAATATTTCATTGTGTGTACACATGAAGACACACACACACACACCACATTTTCTTTATCCATTCACTCATCAATGGACACATAGATTGCTTCCATATCAGCACCTATGTCACAATGTAGCTTAGAAATGGGAGTGCCTGGCTCAGTTGGAAGTGCATGGCACTCTTGATCTCAGGGTCCCAAATTTGAGCCCCAGGTCGGGTGTAGAGATTACTTAACAAAATAAATAAACTTAAAAACAAAAACAAAAGGGGCGCCTGGGCGGCTCAGTCGGCTAAGTGTCCGACTTCGGCTCAGGTCATGATCTCATGGTTTGTGGGTTCGAGCCTCGCGTCGGGCTCTGTGCTGACAGCTAGCTCAGAGCCTGGAGCCTGTTTCAAATTCTGTATCTCACTCCCTCTATAATCCTCCCCTGCTCACACTGTCTCTCTCTCTCTCTCAGAAATAAATAAAACATTTAAAACAAAAACAAAAACAAAAAAACCCCTAAAAACCAGTCTGTCTTAGAAATTACTCCATATTAAGTCAAGGAGATTTTCCTCATTTTCTCTTACAGCTTCCTAGTGTTTCACTGGGTGGATATAACACAGTTTTATTAAATCAGCCTCCTTTCTGTATAAGTATATTTAGATTATTCCCCATATTTTGCAATTACAAATTCTACCAGAATGAGTAATCATATACATATTATTTTTATATGGATTAGATGAATATTTTCAGGGTAAATTCCTAAAACTGAAATTGTTTTAGGGGGTAAGTGCATTTATAGCTTTATTAGATAGGGCCAAACCCCGTTGCACAGAGTTAACACCCTGTTGCACTCCTACCAGTAATACATGAGAGTCAACAGTGTGTGGTCAAACTTAAGAATGCTTGCCCATCTGATAGGGAAGAAATTGTGGAGTCAATTTGCATTTCCCTTATTAAGAATCAGAGTAATTTTTTGATAAGTCTTTCTGATCCAAGTCTCTTCCCACTTAAATACTCTCTACATACTGACTATTGTCAAGTTAAAAATATTTTAGCATGTTGCTAAAGCTTGCTGACTATAATGTACACTCCTTCTAGTATGCAATGTTCTCTGCCACCATCTCAATCCACCTTTCAACTCTATCTCCGATTCTTGTTCACCTGTCAGAAGAGCAGACAGACTGGATTCATTACCGCTAAATACACACTCTTTTTTTTTTTTTTTTCTTTCTCTTCTGAGGCTTTTCTCATTGTGGTAGTGCCCTCTTTTGGGGATGACAGTTACTCTCTTTCCATGAATTGATATTTGTCTCTATCTCAGAGTCCAGCTTAAATATTCACCCTAATTTCCCTCATTCATGTTTGTTGTATCTTTTCATTAGTCATCCTCCTTACCTGACTGTAGTAGTATACCAACGACTTTCTCTACAGGAAGAGGGGAAATATTGAAGAGGAGGATTTTTCCTTTTTTTTTTCTTTTAGAGCATGAGGGAGAGTGGGGGAGGGGCAGAGAGGGAGAGAGAGAGAAACTTAAGCAGGCTCCAGGCTCAGCACAGAGCCCAATGTAGGCTGGATCCCATGACCCTGAGATCATGAACTGAACCGAAATCAAGAGTCGGATGCTAAACCAACAGAACCACCCAGGTGTCCTGAGGAGGATTTTTCTTGTAATGAACATACTCTTATGTTTAGCTCATCACTCGACATTATGTGCATGAAAGGTTCTAAAGAAATTTGTCATGTTCTAGGGGGATTTGGATACAGTCATGAAGAAATCAGATACGTTCTCTCTCTGAAGGAGCTTACATTCTAGGGGAGACTATTAATAAAAAAAATCAGTAAATAAACAAGATGTCAAAAAGTGAAAAGTACCAATCAGAGAATTAAAGCAGGGTGACATGGAGATTTCCTCTTCCGCTAAAGATGGAATAAATTAATGGCACCAAAACTGGTTATTTGGGAAGACCATCAAAATGGATAAAATTATAGCCAGATTGATAAGGAAAAGAAAAATTAACAATATCAGGAATAAGTTAACAGTATCAGGAATACTGGGGCACCTAGTATGAAAACGGATGGTGACAATGGCTGCACAACATTATGAGTTTATTTAATACTACTAAACTGTATACTTCAAAATGGCTAGGATGAGGGGGCACCCGGGTGGCTCAGTCAGTTGAGCATCCGATTTTGGCTCAAGTCTGATCTCACTGTTCATGGGTTCAAGCCCCGTGTTAAGCTCTGTGCTGACAGCTCAGAGCCTGGAGCCTGCTTCAGATTCTGTGTCTCCCTCTCTCTCTGCCCCTCCCCTGCTTGACTCTCTGTCTTTCTCTCAAAAATAAATAAACATTAAAAAAATTTTTTAACAATATCAGGAATGAGAGAGGAGAACTCTACAGCTATTAAAAAGTTAACAAGGGTATATTAAAAACAATTTTTCTCTAATAAATTTGACAATTGAGATAAAATGAACTAATTCCTTGAAAGACACAAACTACCAAAACTTATTTAAGAAATAGATCACCTGAATAACCCTGTAACTACTAATTAAAGTGAAATTATAGTTTAAAGCTTTCTCACAAAAGGGGCACCTGGGTGGCTTAGTCGGTTAAGCATTCAACTTCGGTTTAGGTCATGATCTCACGGTGCATGAGTCTGAGCCCCATGTCAGGCTCTGTGCTGACAGCTCAGAGCCAGAAGCCTGCTTAGAATTCTATGTCTCCCTCTCTCTCAGCCCCTCCCTCACTCACACTCTGTCTGTCTCTCTTTCAAAAATAAATAAACATAAAAAGTTTAAAAAATTTTTCTCACAAAGAAAATGTTAGACCTATATGGCTTTACTGGTTAATTCTACCAAACTGTCTTCACTGATCATTTTGCTAAACATTTAAGGAAAAAATAATACCAACTGCATGCAAACTTTCAAAAATTGAAGAGGCGATACATTAACTTATATTTTGAGGCCAACATTACTCTAATACTAAAACCAGATTTTAAAATCACAAGCAAATAGGAGTACCTGGGTGGCTCAGTTGGTTAGGCATCCGACTTCAGCTCAGGTCATGATCTTACGGTTCGTGAGTTGAAGCCCCTCACTGGGCTCTGTGCTGACAGCTCAGAGGCTGGAGCCTGCTTTGGATTCTGTGTCTCCCTCTCTCTCTGCTCCTCTCCCACTCATGCTCTGTCTCTCTCTGTCTCTCAAAAATAAATAAACATTAAAAAAATTTTAAATCACAAGCAAATAAAACCACAAACCAGCATCACTCATTAACATCATTGCAAAAGATTCTTAACAAAACTTAAGTAAATTGAACACAATACATTAAAAAGATAATACATCATGACCAAATTGGGTCTATCAGGAATTCAAGCTTAGTTTAATATTAATATCATCATATTACCAAGATGAAAAATGCAAAACCATATGATCATCTCAGTAAATGAAGAAAAAGCATCTGACAAAATCCAGTATCCATTTCTCATTTTTCAATTTTTAAAATTGTAGTAAAATACACAAAACATTAAAATTTACCATCATAACCATTTTTTTAATACTTTTATTTATTTCTAGGAGAGAGAGAGAGAGTGAGCAGGGGAGGGTCAGAGAGAGAGGGAGATACAGACTCTGAAATAGGCTCCAGGCTCTGAGCTAGCAGTCAGTACAGAGCCCGACACGGGGCTCGAACCCACGAACCGTGAGATCATCGCTTAACCGGACGCTTAACCGACTAAGCCACCCAGGCACCCCTACCAACATAACCGTTTTTAAAAAATGTTTACTGGAGCACCTGGGTGGCTCAGTCAGTTAAAGTATCTAGCTCTTGGTTTCAGCTTGGGTCGTGATCTCACAATTTGCAAGTCTGAGCCCCACATTGGGCTCTGCACTGACAGCGTGGAGCCTGCCTGGGATTCTTTGTCTTCCCCCTCTCTCTGCCCTTTTCTTGCTCTCCCTCATTCAAAAATAAATAAATAAACATTAAAACATTTTTTTAAATGTTTACTTATTTTTGAAATAGCTCCAGCAGAAGAGGAGCAGAGAGAGAGGAGGACAGAGGATCCCAAAGGGGGTTCTGTGCTGACAGCAGTGAGCTGGATGCTGGGCTTGAACTCATAAACCATGAGATTATGGCCTGAGCCAAAGTCAGATGCTCAACCAACTGAGCCACCCGGGTGCCCCCTCATCTTAACCATTTTGAAGTATATAGTTTAGTAGTATTAAATACACTCATAATGTGCTGCCATTGCCACCATCCATCTTCATACCTCTTTTTGTCTTGCAAAACTGAAACTCTATACCCAGTAAACAATAACTCCCCATTCCTTCCCACCCCTAGCCCCAGACAACCACCATTACACTTTCTGTCTATGATTTTGACTAAGTACCTCATGTAATCATACAGTAGTTGCCTTTTTATGACTAGCTTATTCCATTACACTTTCTGTCTATGATTTTGACTAAGTACCTTATGTATGTGGAATCATACAGTAGTTGTCTTTTTATGACTGGCTTATTTCACTTAATGTCCTCAAGTTTCATGCATGTTGTAGCATATGTCAGAATTTCCTTCCTTTTTAAGGCTGGATAATATTCCCTTGTGTTTACTACAATTTGCTTATCAATTCTTCTGTTGACCCATATCCATTTCTATCATCCCATCATATCCCTTCTTCAAAGGAAGACTAGAAGTCAACATTCTCAATCTCCTAACAGGTATCTTTGAAAATCCTACAACTAATATAAAACTTAATGGCAAAAACTGAATATTTTCTCCCAATATCCGTTAGAATGCAAGGATTCCACTCTTACCATTTTCATTCAACATTATACTAAAGGTTATAGCCAGAGCAACCGATGTTAAAAGGAAATGAAAGGTCTCCACAGATTGGAGAGGAAGTCAAATTATCCTTATTGAGAGATTACATGGTGAACAAAATCCAATGGAATCTACAAAAAAGCAACTAGAAATATTATGTGAGTTAATCAAGGTTACAGGGTATAAGGTCAATTTTGAGAAATCAACTATATTTCCATATACTAGTAACAAATGGGTTGAAATTAAAAACAATACTGTTTACAAGGCATTTAAAAACATGAATTAATTAGGAATACATCCGACAAAAGATGTGTGAAACCTGCATCAGGAGAACTACAAAACATTGTGAGAGAAATTAATGAAACTAAATAAAAGGAGACATACTATGTTCAAGAATTGGAGTGCTTAATATTGTTAAGATGTCAGTTCTCCCTAAATTGATAAATAAATTTAATGCAATTCTACTACAAATCCAGCAGACTATTTTTATAGAAATTCACAAACAGGTTCTAAAATTCAGTGGAAACCCAAAGGACCTAGAATAGGCAAAATAAATTAGAAAAAGAACAATTTGGGGGGACTTACACTGCCTGATTTCAAGACTTATTATAAAGGTACAGTAATTGAGGCAGCATTATAGTGGGGATAAAAAATAAATGGATGCTAAACCGGAGTCTAGAAATAAACAAACAAAAAAGCAAATAAATACATTCAAATATGTATTTTAAATAACACTTTATTGAGCCCTAATCCACACATTATATAGTTAGTAAATTTAAAGTGTATAATTCAATGTTTTTTTTTTTTATGGTTTTTATCTTTTCTTTTATTGATATGATGCATCACATTGATTGTTTTGCGAATGTTGAACCAGCCCTGCAACCCAGGAATGAATCCCACTTGATCTTGGGGATGATTCTTTTTATATGCTGCTGGATTCGATTTGCAAGGATCTTGTTGAGGATTTTTGCATCCGTATTCATCAAGGATATTGGCCTGTAGTTCTCTTTTTTTGCTGGATCTCTGTCTGGCTTGGGAATCAGAGTGATGCTGGCTTCATAAAATGAGTCCGGGAGTTTTCCTTTGATTTCTATTTTTTGGAATAGCTTGAGAAGAATTGGGATTAATTCTGTTTTAAATGTCTGGTAGAATTCCCCAGGGAAGCCATCAGGTCCAGGGCTCTTATTTGTTGGGAGATTTTTGATCACTGATTCAATTTCTTCACTCGTTATGGGTCTGTTCAGGTTTTCTATTTCTTCCCGTGTGAATTTTGGTAGTGAGTGTGTGTTTAGGAATTTGTCCATTTCTTCTAAGTTGTCCAATTTGTTGGCATATAATTTTTCATAGTATTCCCTGATA